>NC_088400.1:4301919-4319419 GCF_034236695.1 Oncorhynchus nerka
CTATATACAGGGGGTACCGGTACAGAGTCAATGTGGAGGCTATATACAGGGGTACCGGTACAGAGTCAATGTGGAGGCTATATACAGGGGGTACGGTACAGAGTCAATGTGGAGGCTATATACAGGGGGTACCGGTACAGAGTCAATGTGGAGGCTATATACAGGGGGTACCGGTACAGAGTCAATGTGGAGGCTATATACAGGGGGTACTGGTACAGAGTCAATGTGGAGGCTATATACAGGGGGTACTGGTACAGAGTCAATGTGGAGGCTATATACAGGGGGTACCGGTACAGAGTCAATGTGGAGGCTATATACAGGGGGTACCTGTACAGAGTCAATGTGGAGGCTATATACAGGGGTACCAGTACAGAGTCAATGTGGAGGCTATATACAGGGGTACCAGTACAGAGTCAATGTGGAGGCTATATACAGGGGTACCAGTACAGAGTCAATGTGGAGGCTATATACAGGGGTACCAGTACAGAGTCAATGTGGAGGCTATATACAGGGGGTACCAGTACAGAGTCAATGTGGAGGCTATATACAGGGGGTACCGGTACAGAGTCAATGTGGAGGCTATATACAGGGGGTACCGGTACAGAGTCAATGTGGAGGCTATATACAGGGGGTACTGGTACAGAGTCAATGTGGAGGCTATATACAGGGGTACTGGTACAGAGTCAATGTGGAGGCTATATACAGGGGTACCGGTACAGAGTCAATGTGGAGGCTATATACAGGGGTACCTGTACAGAGTCAATGTGGAGGCTATATACAGGGGGTGCCAGTACAGAGTCAATGTGGAGGCTATATACAGGGGTTACCAGTACAGAGTCAATGTGGAGGCTATATACAGGGGGTACCAGTACAGAGTCAATGTGGAGGCTATATACAGGGGGTACCAGTACAGAGTCAATGTGGAGGCTATATACAGGGGTACCAGTACAGAGTCAATGTGGAGGCTATATACAGGGGTACCGGTACAGAGTCAATGTGGAGGCTATATACAGGGGGTACTGGTACAGAGTCAATGTGGAGGCTATATACAGGGGGTACTGGTACAGAGTCAATGTGGAGGCTATATACAGGGGGTACCAGTACAGAGTCAATGTGGAGGCTATATACAGGGGTACCAGTACAGAGTCAATGTGGAGGCTATATACAGGGGTTACCAGTACAGAGTCAATGTGGAGGCTATATACAGGGGGTACCAGTACAGAGTCAATGTGGAGGCTATATACAGGGGGTACCAGTACAGAGTCAATGTGGAGGCTATATACAGGGGGTACCAGTACAGAGTCAATGTGGAGGCTATATACAGGGGGTACCGGTACAGAGTCAATGTGGAGGCTATATACAGGGGGTACTGGTACAGAGTCAATGTGGAGGCTATATACAGGGGTACTGGTACAGAGTCAATGTGGAGGCTATATACAGGGGTACCAGTACAGAGTCAATGTGGAGGCTATATACAGGGGTACCAGTACAGAGTCAATGTGGAGGCTATATACAGGGGGTACCAGTACAGAGTCAATGTGGAGGCTATATACAGGGGTACCAGTACAGAGTCAATGTGGAGGCTATATACAGGGGGTACTGGTACAGAGTCAATGTGGAGGCTATATACAGGGTGTTACGGTACAGAGTCAATGTGGAGGCTATATACAGGGGGTACCGGTACAGAGTCAATGTGGAGGCTATATACAAGGAATACCGGTACAGAGTCAATGTGGAGGCTATATACAGGGGGTACCGGTACAGAGTCAATGTGGAGGCTATATACAGGGGGTACCGGTACAGAGTCAATGTGGAGGCTATATACAGGGGGTACCGGTACAGAGTCAATGTGGAGGCTATATACAGGGGTACTGGTACAGAGTCAATGTGGAGGCTATATACAGGGGGTACCGGTACAGAGTCAATGTGGAGGCTATATACAGGGGGTACCGGTACAGAGTCAATGTGGAGGCTATATACAGAGGGTACCGGTACAGAGTCAATGTGGAGGCTATATACAGGGGGTACCTGTACAGAGTCAATGTGGAGGCTATATACAGGGGTACCAGTACAGAGTCAATGTGGAGGCTATATACAGGGGTTACCAGTACAGAGTCAATGTGGAGGCTATATACAGGGGGTACCAGTACAGAGTCAATGTGGAGGCTATATACAGGGGTACCAGTACAGAGTCAATGTGGAGGCTATATACAGGGGTACCAGTACAGAGTCAATGTGGAGGCTATATACAGGGGGTACCAGTACAGAGTCAATGTGGAGGCTATATACAGGGGGGTACTGGTACAGAGTCAATGTGGAGGCTATATACAGGGGGTACCAGTACAGAGTCAATGTGGAGGCTATATACAGGGGGTACCAGTACAGAGTCAATGTGGAGGCTATATACAGGGGGTACCAGTACAGAGTCAATGTGGAGGCTATATACAGGGGGTACCAGTACAGAGTCAATGTGGAGGCTATATACAGGGGGTACCGGTACAGAGTCAATGTGGAGGCTATATACAGGGTGTTACGGTACAGAGTCAATGTGGAGGCTATATACAGGGGGTACCGGTACAGAGTCAATGTGGAGGCTATATACAAGGAATACCGGTACAGAGTCAATGTGGAGGCTATATACAGGGGGTACCGGTACAGAGTCAATGTGGAGGCTATATACAGGGGGTACCGGTACAGAGTCAATGTGGAGGCTATATACAGGGGGTACCGGTACAGAGTCAATGTGGAGGCTATATACAGGGGTACTGGTACAGAGTCAATGTGGAGGCTATATACAGGGGTACCGGTACAGAGTCAATGTGGAGGCTATATACAGGGGTACCGGTACAGAGTCAATGTGGAGGCTATATACAGAGGGTACCGGTACAGAGTCAATGTGGAGGCTATATACAGGGGTACCAGTACAGAGTCAATGTGGAGGCTATATACAGGTGGTACCGGTACAGAGTCAATGTGGAGGCTATATACAGGGTGTTACGGTATAGAGTCAATGTGGAGGCTATATACAGGGGTACCGGTACAGAGTCAATGTGGAGGCTATATACAAGGAATACCGGTACAAAGTAAATGTGGAGGCTATATACAGGGGTACCGGTACAGAGTCAATGTGGAGGCTATATACAAGGAATACCGGTACAGAGTCAATGTGGAGGCTATATACAGGGGGTACCGGTACAGAGTCAATGTGGAGGCTATATACAGGGGGTACCGGTACAGAGTCAATGTGGAGGCTATATACAGGGGGTACCGGTACAGAGTCAATGTGGATGCTATATACAGGGGTACCGGTACAGAGTCAATGTGGAGGCTATATACAGGGGGTACCGATACAGAGTCAATGTGGAGGCTATATACAGGGGGGTACCGGTATAGAGTCAATGTGGAGGCTATATACAGGGGTACCGGTACAGAGTCAATGTGGAGGCTATATACAGGGGGTACCGGTACAGAGTCAATGTGGAGGCTATATACAGGGGGTACCGGTACAGAGTCAATGTGGAGGCTATATACAGGGGGTACCGGTACAGAGTCAATGTGGAGGCTATATACAGGGGGTACTGGTACAGAGTCAATGTGGAGGCTATATACAGGGGTACTGGTACAGAGTCAATGTGGAGGCTATATACAGGGGGTACGGTACAGAGTCAATGTGGAGGCTATATACAGGGGTACCTGTACAGAGTCAATGTGGAGGCTATATACAGGGGGTACCAGTACAGAGTCAATGTGGAGGCTATATACAGGGGGTACCAGTACAGAGTCAATGTGGAGGCTATATACAGGGGTACCAGTACAGAGTCAATGTGGAGGCTATATACAGGGGGTACCAGTACAGAGTCAATGTGGAGGCTATATACAGGGGGTACCGGTACAGAGTCAATGTGGAGGCTATATACAGGGGGTACCAGTACAGAGTCAATGTGGAGGCTATATACAGGGGGTACCGGTACAGAGTCAATGTGGAGGCTATATACAGGGGGTACCGGTACAGAGTCAATGTGGAGGCTATATACAGGGGGTACTGGTACAGAGTCAATGTGGAGGCTATATACAGGGGTACTGGTACAGAGTCAATGTGGAGGCTATATACAGGGGGTACCGGTACAGAGTCAATGTGGAGGCTATATACAGGGGGTACCTGTACAGAGTCAATGTGGAGGCTATATACAGGGGGTACCTGTACAGAGTCAATGTGGAGGCTATATACAGGGGTTACCAGTACAGAGTCAATGTGGAGGCTATATACAGGGGTACCAGTACAGAGTCAATGTGGAGGCTATATACAGGGGTACCAGTACAGAGTCAATGTGGAGGCTATATACAGGGGGTACCAGTACAGAGTCAATGTGGAGGCTATATACAGGGGGTACCGGTACAGAGTCAATGTGGAGGCTATATACAGGGGGTACCAGTACAGAGTCAATGTGGAGGCTATATACAGGGGGTACCGGTACAGAGTCAATGTGGAGGCTATATACAGGGGGTACCTGTACAGAGTCAATGTGGAGGCTATATACAGGGGTACCAGTACAGAGTCAATGTGGAGGCTATATACAGGGGTTACCAGTACAGAGTCAATGTGGAGGCTATATACAGGGGGTACCAGTACAGAGTCAATGTGGAGGCTATATACAGGGGTACCAGTACAGAGTCAATGTGGAGGCTATATACAGGGGGTACCAGTACAGAGTCAATGTGGAGGCTATATACAGGGGTACCGGTACAGAGTCAATGTGGAGGCTATATACAGGGGGTACTGGTACAGAGTCAATGTGGAGGCTATATACAGGGGGTACTGGTACAGAGTCAATGTGGAGGCTATATACAGGGGTACCAGTACAGAGTCAATGTGGAGGCTATATACAGGGGGTACCAGTACAGAGTCAATGTGGAGGCTATATACAGGGGTACCAGTACAGAGTCAATGTGGAGGCTATATACAGGGGGTACCAGTACAGAGTCAATGTGGAGGCTATATACAGGGGGTACCGGTACAGAGTCAATGTGGAGGCTATATACAGGGTGTTACGGTACAGAGTCAATGTGGAGGCTATATACAGGGGGTAGTACAGAGTCAATGTGGAGGCTATATACAAGGAATACCGGTACAGAGTCAATGTGGAGGCTATATACAGGGGGTACCGGTACAGAGTCAATGTGGAGGCTATATACAGGGGGTACCGGTACAGAGTCAATGTGGAGGCTATATACAGGGGGTACCGGTACAGAGTCAATGTGGAGGCTATATACAGGGGGTACTGGTACAGAGTCAATGTGGAGGCTATATACAGGGGGTACCGGTACAGAGTCAATGTGGAGGCTATATACAGGGGGTACTGGTACAGAGTCAATGTGGAGGCTATATACAGAGGGTACCGGTACAGAGTCAATGTGGAGGCTATATACAGGGGGTACCTGTACAGAGTCAATGTGGAGGCTATATACAGGGGGTACCAGTACAGAGTCAATGTGGAGGCTATATACAGGGGTTACCAGTACAGAGTCAATGTGGAGGCTATATACAGGGGGGTACCAGTACAGAGTCAATGTGGAGGCTATATACAGGGGGTACCAGTACAGAGTCAATGTGGAGGCTATATACAGGGGTACCAGTACAGAGTCAATGTGGAGGCTATATACAGGGGTACCAGTACAGAGTCAATGTGGAGGCTATATACAGGGGGTACTGGTACAGAGTCAATGTGGAGGCTATATACAGGGGGTACTGGTACAGAGTCAATGTGGAGGCTATATACAGGGGTACCAGTACAGAGTCAATGTGGAGGCTATATACAGGGGGTACCAGTACAGAGTCAATGTGGAGGCTATATACAGGGGGTACCAGTACAGAGTCAATGTGGAGGCTATATACAGGGGGTACCAGTACAGAGTCAATGTGGAGGCTATATACAGGGGTTACGGTACAGAGTCAATGTGGAGGCTATATACAGGGTGTTACGGTACAGAGTCAATGTGGAGGCTATATACAGGGGTACCGGTACAGAGTCAATGTGGAGGCTATATACAAGGAATACCGGTACAGAGTCAATGTGGAGGCTATATACAGGGGGTACCGGTACAGAGTCAATGTGGAGGCTATATACAGGGGTACCGGTACAGAGTCAATGTGGAGGCTATATACAGGGGGTACCGGTACAGAGTCAATGTGGAGGCTATATACAGGGGTACTGGTACAGAGTCAATGTGGAGGCTATATACAGGGGGTACCGGTACAGAGTCAATGTGGAGGCTATATACAGGGGGTACTGGTACAGAGTCAATGTGGAGGCTATATACAGGGGGTGCCGGTACAGAGTCAATGTGGAGGCTATATACAGAGGGTACCGGTACAGAGTCAATGTGGAGGCTATATACAGGGGGTACCAGTACAGAGTCAATGTGGAGGCTATATACAGGTGGTACCGGTACAGAGTCAATGTGGAGGCTATATACAGGTGGTACCGGTACAGAGTCAATGTGGAGGCTATATACAGGGTGTTACGGTATAGAGTCAATGTGGAGGCTATATACAGGGGGTACCGGTACAGAGTCAATGTGGAGGCTATATACAAGGAATACCGGTACAAAGTCAATGTGGAGGCTATATACAGGGGGTACCGGTACAGAGTCAATGTGGAGGCTATATACAAGGAATACCGGTACAGAGTCAATGTGGAGGCTATATACAGGGGGTACCGGTACAGAGTCAATGTGGAGGCTATATACAGGGGGTACCGGTACAGAGTCAATGTGGAGGCTATATACAGGGGGTACCGGTACAGAGTCAATGTGGATGCTATATACAGGGGGTACCGGTACAGAGTCAATGTGGAGGCTATATACAGGGGGTACCGGTACAGAGTCAATGTGGAGGCTATATACAGGGGTACCGGTACAGAGTCAATGTGGAGGCTATATACAGGGGGTACCGGTACAGAGTCAATGTGGAGGCTATATACAGGGGGTACTGGTACAGAGTCAATGTGGAGGCTATATACAGGGGTACTGGTACAGAGTCAATGTGGAGGCTATATACAGGGGTACCGGTACAGAGTCAATGTGGAGGCTATATACAGGGGGTACCTGTACAGAGTCAATGTGGAGGCTATATACAGGGGTACCAGTACAGAGTCAATGTGGAGGCTATATACAGGGGTACCAGTACAGAGTCAATGTGGAGGCTATATACAGGGGTACCAGTACAGAGTCAATGTGGAGGCTATATACAGGGGGTACCGGTACAGAGTCAATGTGGAGGCTATATACAGGGGTACCAGTACAGAGTCAATGTGGAGGCTATATACAGGGGGTACCGGTACAGAGTCAATGTGGAGGCTATATACAGGGGTACCGGTACAGAGTCAATGTGGAGGCTATATACAGGGGGTACTGGTACAGAGTCAATGTGGAGGCTATATACAGGGGGTACTGGTACAGAGTCAATGTGGAGGCTATATACAGGGGTACCGGTACAGAGTCAATGTGGAGGCTATATACAGGGGTACCTGTACAGAGTCAATGTGGAGGCTATATACAGGGGTACCTGTACAGAGTCAATGTGGAGGCTATATACAGGGGTTACCAGTACAGAGTCAATGTGGAGGCTATATACAGGGGGTACCAGTACAGAGTCAATGTGGAGGCTATATACAGGGGGTACCAGTACAGAGTCAATGTGGAGGCTATATACAGGGGGTACCAGTACAGAGTCAATGTGGAGGCTATATACAGGGGTACGGTACAGAGTCAATGTGGAGGCTATATACAGGGTGTTACGGTACAGAGTCAATGTGGAGGCTATATACAGGGGGTACTGGTACAGAGTCAATGTGGAGGCTATATACAGGGGGTACTGGTACAGAGTCAATGTGGAGGCTATATACAGGGGTACCGGTACAGAGTCAATGTGGAGGCTATATACAGGGGGTACCTGTACAGAGTCAATGTGGAGGCTATATACAGGGGGTACCAGTACAGAGTCAATGTGGAGGCTATATACAGGGGGTACCAGTACAGAGTCAATGTGGAGGCTATATACAGGGGTACCAGTACAGAGTCAATGTGGAGGCTATATACAGGGGTACCGGTACAGAGTCAATGTGGAGGCTATATACAGGGGGTACCAGTACAGAGTCAATGTGGAGGCTATATACAGGGGGTACCGGTACAGAGTCAATGTGGAGGCTATATACAGGGGGTACCGGTACAGAGTCAATGTGGAGGCTATATACAGGGGGTACTGGTACAGAGTCAATGTGGAGGCTATATACAGGGGGTACTGGTACAGAGTCAATGTGGAGGCTATATACAGGGGTACGGGTACAGAGTCAATGTGGAGGCTATATACAGGGGTACCTGTACAGAGTCAATGTGGAGGCTATATACAGGGGGTACCTGTACAGAGTCAATGTGGAGGCTATATACAGGGGTTACCAGTACAGAGTCAATGTGGAGGCTATATACAGGGGGTACCAGTACAGAGTCAATGTGGAGGCTATATACAGGGGTACCAGTACAGAGTCAATGTGGAGGCTATATACAGGGGGTACCAGTACAGAGTCAATGTGGAGGCTATATACAGGGGGTACCGGTACAGAGTCAATGTGGAGGCTATATACAGGGTGTTACGGTACAGAGTCAATGTGGAGGCTATATACAGGGGGTACCGGTACAGAGTCAATGTGGAGGCTATATACAAGGAATACCGGTACAGAGTCAATGTGGAGGCTATATACAGGGGGTACCGGTACAGAGTCAATGTGGAGGCTATATACAGGGGGTACCGGTACAGAGTCAATGTGGAGGCTATATACAGGGGGTACCGGTACAGAGTCAATGTGGAGGCTATATACAGGGGGTACTGGTACAGAGTCAATGTGGAGGCTATATACAGGGGGTACCGGTACAGAGTCAATGTGGAGGCTATATACAGGGGTACTGGTACAGAGTCAATGTGGAGGCTATATACAGGGGTACCGGTACAGAGTCAATGTGGAGGCTATATACAGGGGTACGGTACAGAGTCAATGTGGAGGCTATATACAGGGGGTACCGGTACAGAGTCAATGTGGAGGCTATATACAGGGGGTACCGGTACAGAGTCAATGTGGAGGCTATATACAGAGGGTACCGGTACAGAGTCAATGTGGAGGCTATATACAGAGGGTACCGGTACAGAGTCAATGTGGAGGCTATATACAGGGTGTTACGGTATAGAGTCAATGTGGAGGCTATATACAGGGGGTACCGGTACAGAGTCAATGTGGAGGCTATATACAGGGGGTACTGGTACAGAGTCAATGTGGAGGCTATATACAGGGGGTACCGGTACAGAGTCAATGTGGAGGCTATATACAGGGGGTACCGGTACAGAGTCAATGTGGAGACTATATACAGGGGGTACCGGTACAGAGTCAATGTGGAGGCTATATACAGGTGGTACCGGTACAGAGTCAATGTGGAGGCTATATACAGAGGGTACCGGTACAGAGTCAATGTGGAGGCTATATACAGAGGGTACCGGTACAGAGTCAATGTGGAGGCTATATACAGGGTGTTACGGTATAGAGTCAATGTGGAGGCTATATACAGGGGGTACCGGTACAGAGTCAATGTGGAGGCTATATACAAGGAATACCGGTACAAAGTCAATGTGGAGGCTATATACAGGGGGTACCGGTACAGAGTCAATGTGGAGGCTATATACAAGGAATACCGGTACAGAGTCAATGTGGAGGCTATATACAGGGGGTACCGGTACAGAGTCAATGTGGAGGCTATATACAGGGGTTACCGGTACAGAGTCAATGTGGAGGCTACATACAGGGGGTACCGGTACAGAGTCAATGTGGAGGCTATATACAGGGGGTACTGGTACAGAGTCAATGTGGAGGCTATATACAGGGGGTACCGGTACAGAGTCAATGTAGAGGCTATATACAGGGGCTACAGGTACAGAGTCAATGTGGAGGCTATATACAGGGGGTACCGGTACAGAGTCAATGTGGAGGCTATATACAGGGGGTACCGGTACAGAGTCAATGTGGAGGCTATATACAGGGGGTACCGGTACAGAGTCAATGTGGAGGCTATATACAGGGTGTTACGGTACAGAGTCAATGTGGAGACTATATACAGGGGGTACCGGTACAGAGTCAATGTGGAGGCTATATACAGGGGGGTACTGGTACAGAGTCAATGTGGAGACTATATACAGGGGGTACCGGTACAGAGTTAATGTGGAGGCTATATACAGGGGGTACCGGTACAGAGTCAATGTGGAGGCTATATACAGGGGGTACCGGTACAGAGTCAATGTGGAGGCTATATACAAGGGGTACAGGTACAGAGTCAATGTGGAGGCTATATACAGGGGGTACCGGTACAGAGTCAATGTGGAGGCTATATACAGGGGGTACCGGTACAGAGTCAATGTGGAGGCTATATACAGGGGGTACCAGTACAGAGTCAATGTGGAGGCTATATACAGGGGTACTGGTACAGAGTCAATGTGGAGGCTATATACAGGGGGTACTGGTACAGAGTCAATGTGGAGGCTATATACAGGGGGTACTGGTACAGAGTCAATGTGGAGGCTATATACAGGGGTACCGGTACAGAGTCAATGTGGAGGCTATATACAGGGGGTACCAGTACAGAGTCAATGTGGAGGCTATATACAGGGGTACCAGTACAGAGTCAATGTGGAGGCTATATACAGGGGGTACCAGTACAGAGTCAATGTGGAGGCTATATACAGGGGTACCAGTACAGAGTCAATGTGGAGGCTATATACAGGGGGTACCAGTACAGAGTCAATGTGGAGGCTATATACAGGGGGTACCAGTACAGAGTCAATGTGGAGGCTATATACAGGGGGTACCGGTACAGAGTCAATGTGGAGGCTATATACAGGGTGTTACGGTACAGAGTCAATGTGGAGACTATATACAGGGGGTACCAGTACCTAGTCAATGTGGAGGCTATATATAGGGGGTATTGGTACCTAGTCAATGTGGAGGCTATATATAGGGGGTATTGGTACCTAGTCAATGTGGAGGCTATATACAGGGGGTACCAGTACCTAGTCAATGTGGAGGCTATATACAGGAGGTACTGGTACAGAGTCAATGTGGAGGTTATATACAGGGGCCATTACAGAATCAATGTGTGGGTGAGGCAATTGAGGTAATATGTACATTTAGGTAGAGTTATTAAAGTGACTATGCATAGATAATAACAGAGAGTAGCAGCAGTGTAGAATAATGGGGGGGGGTCAATGTAAATAGTCTGGTGGCCATTAGATGTTCAGGAGTCTTATGGCTTGGAGGGTAGAAGCTGTTTAGAAGCCTCTTGGACCGCTTGCCGTGCGGTAGCAGAGAGGACAGTCTATGACTCAGGTGGCTGGAGTCTTTGACAATGTTTAGGGCCTTCCTCTGACACCGCCTGGTATAGAGGTCCCGGATGGCCTTATTGATGAGCTTTGAGGGCACTGTCGTGTTGAATGCTAAGCTGTAGTCAATGAACAGCATTCTCACATAGGTGTTTCTTTTGTCCAGGTGGGAAAGGGCAGTGTGGAGTGCAATTGAGATTGTGTCATCTGTGGATCTGTTGAGGCGGTATGCGAATTGGAGTGAGTCTAGAGTATCCAGGATGATGCCATGACTAACCTTTCAAAGCACTTCATGGCTACAGACATGAAAGCTACGGGTCGGTAGTCATTTAGACAGGTTACCGTAGTGTTCTTGGGCACCGGGAATATGGTGGTCTGCTTGAAACATGTTGGTATTACAGACTCAGACAGGGAGAGGTTGAAAATGTCAGTGAAGACACTTGCCAGTTGGTCAGTGCATGCTCGTAGTACACGCCCTGTTGATCCGTTTGGCCCTGCGGCCTTGTGGATGTTGACCTGTTTAAAGGTCTTACTCACATCAAATCAAATCTAATGTTATTTGTCACATGCGCCGAATACAACAGGTGTAGTAGAACTTACAGTGAAATGCTGAATACAACAGGTGTAGTAGACCTCACAGTGAAATGCTGAATACAACAGGTGTAGTAGACCTTACAGTGAAATGCTGAATACAACAGGTGTTGTAGAACTTACAGTGAAATGCTGAATACAACAGGTGTAGTAGACCTCACAGTGGAATGCTGAATACAACAGGTGTAGTAGACCTCACAGTGAAATGCTGAATACAACAGGTGTAGTAGACCTTACAGTGAAATGCTGAATACAACAGGTATAGTTAGACCTTACAGTGGAATGCTGAATACAACAGGTGTAGTAGACCTCACAGTGGAATGCTGAATACAACAGGTGTAGTAGACCTCACAGTGGAATGCTGAATACAACAGGTGTAGTAGACCTCACAGTGGAATGCTGAATACAACAGGTGTAGTAGACCTTACAGTGGAATGCTTACTTACTAGCCCCTTAACCAACAATGCAGATTTAAAAATACGGATAAGAATAAGTAATTAAAGAGCAGCAGTAAAATAACAATAGCGAGACTATATACAGGGAGAGCTACGGAGAGCGTGATCACACAGCCGTCCGGAACAGCTGGTGCTCTCGTGCATGTTTCGGTGTTACTTGCCTCGAAGCGAGCATAGAAGTAATTTAGCTCATCTGGTAGGCTTGTGTCACTGGGCAGCTCGCGGCTTTGCTTCCCCTTGTAGTCTGTAATAGTTTGCAAGCTGAAGCACTGAATAACTGATGAATCCTGTTGAATATGGCCGGTGTCACAATAAACGTTGGCAAAGTAAAGTAATTAAATTGTTGCCAGCAGCACAGTTACAGTCACCAAAGCTCTGGATAACATGAAAACAGCCTAACCAGCTCTGCTACGATAAGTAAAATGGTCAGAGTGAGGTGTTCTCTCATTTGTTTTCTGGAAGTAGCTAACAAGCTAGCCAACGTTAGCCAGTTAGCTTGGGTGCTTGACTGCCGTTTTGAGGTCAGAACGGATCAACCCTACTGCTCCACCAGAGCGTCCAGTGTCTCTGAACAGACAATCTGACAACTCTCTGGATTTACCAAACGCCCAAAGCTTTGAATTTACGAACACACCTAAAATCATAAAATGTCTAGCAAGTAATTTGTTATGCTAACAAGCTAGCAAGAGGTTGCATAGCAACATCATTAACTTCCGGTAGAAAGGCGAAGAGCTGGTACGCTCAACTGAAACGATTCTGATAGTTTACAGTATACTAAAAGTAGCTAATAGTATATAGTATGTTGTTTATACTCATTAAGTATGTAGTATACAGTATGTTAGTATGGGTATTCAAACAGCGCAGGGTTTCAGCACAGGGTTTCAGCACAGGGTTTCAGCACAGGGTCCAATAGAACGAATACATGGCCAGCTATCATGTGATATAATCACATGATGCACTATCAGTATCGGTTAATGTGGTGTCTTAGTAATGTGGTGTCTTAGTGTCTTAGTAATATGGTGTCTTAGTAATGTGGTGTCTTAGTAATGTGGTGCCTTAGTGTCTTAGTAATGTGGTGTCTTAGTAATGTGGTGTCTTAGTAATGTGGTGTCTTAGTAATGTGGTGCCTTAGTGTCTTAGTAATGTGGTGTCTTAGTAATGTGATGCCTTAGTAATGTGGTGCCTTAGTGTCTTAGTAATGTGGTGTCTTAGTAATGTGGTGCCTTAGTAATGTGGTGTCTTAGTGTCTTAGTAATGTGGTGCCTTAGTGTCTTAGTAATGTTATGCCTTAGTAATGTGGTGTCTTAGTAATGTGGTGTGTTAGTAATGTGGTGACTTAGTAGTGTGGTGCCTTAGTGTCTTAGTAATGTGGTGTCTTAGTGTCTTAGTAATGTGGTGTCTTAGTAATGTGATGCCTTAGTAATGTGGTGCCTTAGTGTCTTAGTAATGTGGTGTCTTAGTAATGTGGTGCCTTAGTAATGTGGTGTCTTAGTGTCTTAGTAATGTGGTGCCATAGTGTCTTAGTAATGTTATGCCTTAGTAATGTGGTGTCTTAGTAATGTGGTGTCTTCGTGTCTTAGTAATGTGGTGCCTTAGTAATGTGTTGTCTTAGTAATGTGGTGCCTTAGTAATGTGGTGTCTTAGTAATGTGGTGCCTTAGTGTCTTAGTAATGTGGTGTCTTAGTAATGTGATGCCTTAGTAATGTGGTGCCTTAGTGTCTTAGTAATGTGGTGCCTTAGTGTCTTAGTAATGTGGTGTCTTAGTGTCTTAGTAATGTGGTGCCTTAGTGTCTTAGTAATGTGGTGTCTTTATGTGGTGTCTTAGTAATGTGATGTCTTAGTAATGTGGTGCCTTAGTGTCTTAGTAATGTGGTGTCTTAGTAATGTGATGCCTTAGTGTCTTAGTAATGTGGTGCCTTAGTGTCTCAGTAATGTGGTGCCTTAGTAATGTGGTGCCTTAGTAATGTGGTGTCTTTGTAATGTGGTGCCTTAGTAATGTGGTGTCTTTGTAATGTGGTGTCTTAGTAATGTGGTGTCTTAGTAATGTGGTGCCTTAGTAATGTGGTGTCTTAGTAATGTGGTGCCTTAGTAATATGGTGTCTTTGTAATGTGGTGTATTCGTGTCTTAGTAATGTGGCGTCTTAGTAATGTGGTGTCTTAGTAATGTGGTGCCTTAGTAACGTGGTGTCTTAGTAATGTGATGTCTTAGTATTTTGATGTCCTAGTACAACACTAGGGTTGATGGGTTCCCTCACTAGCAGTTTTTGCTTTGTTGATAAAATTAATTGATTTTCACTATAATTAGTCATCAATATATTACTGTACTAACTGAGGGAAGGGACTAGTTTCCCTAGTAATGTGGTGTCTTATAATGTGGGTACAGTAATGAGACTTAGTAAGTGAGAGAGCAAGAGAGCGCGAGAGAGAGGGAGCGAGAGGAGCGAGAGAGAGGGAGCGCGAGAGAGAGGGAGCGCGAGAGAGAGGGAGCGAGAGAGCGAGAGAGAGGGAGCGAGAGAGAGAGCGAGAGAGAGAGGGAGCGAGAGAGCGAGAGAGAGGGAGCGAGAGAGCGAGAGAGAGAGAGAGACAGAGAGAGACTCAGAGAGAGAGAGAGAGAGCCAGAGAGAGAGACAGAGAGAGACAGAGAGAGACTCAGAGGGAGAGAGACAGAGAGAGACTCAGAGAGAGAGACTCAGAGAGAGAGAGAGACAGAGAGAGACAGAGAGAGAGAGAGACTCAGAGAGAGAGAGAGAGAGCCAGAGAGACAGAGAGACAGAGAGAAACTCAGAGAGAGAGAGTGAGAGAGAGAGAGAATAGGTAATCGTCTAACTGGTGATGTGAATTGAGTAGCATGACGTTGTTGAAATTGCTTATGTGTATTAATAATGCCTTAGGCTGGTATTCAATCAATTATGTTCATCTGGGACACGCTACTGTAAAAATCGAACACTCCCTGGAAAATCTATCTGGATGTGATCGAATACTGACCTTTCATTTGTAACAGGCACTAACAGGCTTTAACGAGAACAATTCCAACCGTTTCGTAATATTCAATTCACATCAACACTTTAATATTCTGTCTTCCTCAGAATAACGTTGCCGGGGGAGATGGTTGCCATGTTTACGATCTCCTAACCAGTTGTGTATTTTTTCCCTTTATTTGTAACTTTCGCTTTCTTGTACGTAAATGTTTCTGCCACAGTGTCTTATGACCGAAAATAGTTTCTAGATATCAGGACAGCGATTACTCACCCCGTACCGGAGGACTTCTTATTCTCCAACGAGTAGAACGGGGAAGGATTTATTTCAGACTCCCGACAAGGCCCTGATCCCCGTCATTCGCAGGAGAAAGAGAAGGAGATATCGGGGGATGGAGATTGGTGTGTCTTGTAAGGATCCAATGACGAGTGGGTAATCTACCTTCACCATCGGTCCTATTAGCCAACGTACAATCAATGGATAATGAAATAGAGGATATACGATCACGTATATTCTACCAACGGAACATTAAAAAAGGTCATATCTTATGTTTCACCAACTCGTGGCTGAACGACGACATGAATAACATACATCTGGCGGGTTTGAAGCTTTTTCGGTAGAACAGCCGCCTCTGGTAAGACAAGGGGTCAGGGTCAGGGTAGAACAGCCGCCTCTGGTAAGACAAGGGGTCAGGGTCAGGGTCAGGGTAGAACAGCCGCCTCTGGTAAGACAAGGGGTCAGGGTCAGGGTCAGGGTAGAACAGCCGCCTCTGGTAAGACAAGGGGTCAGGGTCAGGGTCAGGGTAGAACAGCCGCCTCTGGTAAGACAAGGGGTCAGGGTCAGGGTCAGGGTAGAACAGCCGCCTCTGGTAAGACAAGGGGTCAGGGTCAGGCTCAGGGTCAGAGTCAGGTTCAGGGTCAGGGTCAGGCTCAGGGTCAGAATCAGCCTCAGGGTCAGGGTCAGGGTAGAACAGCCGACCTCTGGTAAGACAAGGGGTCTATGTATATTTGTTAACAACAGCTTGTGCACAAAATCTAAGGAAGTCACGTTTAATTTAAGACCCAGATGCAGACAGTGTCGAAGAAACAACCGTTTATTTCTAAAACAGGGGCAGGCAAATGAAAGGTCAAAGGCAGGCAGGGGTCAATAATCCAGAGAAGGGGCAAAGGGTCCAGAATGGCGGGCAGGCTCAGGGTCAGAGTCAGGGTCAGAGTCAGGGTCAGAGTCAGGCTTAGTCTCAGGGTCAGAGTCAGGCTCAGGGTCAGGGTCAGAGTCAGGGTCAGATTCAGGGTCAGAGTCAGGCTCAGGGTCAGGCTCAGGGTCAGAATCAGCCTCAGGGTCAGGGTCAGGGTCAGGGTGAGAGTCAGGCTCAGGGTCAGGCTCAGGGTCAGGCTCAGGGTCAGGCTCAGGCTTAGGCTCAGAGTCAGGCTCAGGGTCAGGCTCAGGCTCAGGGTCAGAGTCAGGCTCAGGGTCAGAGTCAGGCTCAGGGTCAGAGTCAGGCTCAGGGTCAGGCTCAGGCTCAGGGTCAGAGTCAGGTTCAGGGTCAGGGTCAGGCTCAGGGTCAGAATCAGCCTCAGGGTCAGGGTCAGGGTAGGCAGGGTCAGGGCAGGCAGGCTCAGGGTCAGTGTCAGGGTCAGGGCAGGCAGGCAGGCAGGCAGGCTCAGGGTCAGGGCAGACAGGCTCAGTGTCAGGGCAGGCAGGGTCAGGGCAGGCTCGGGGTCAGGGTCAGGGGCAGGCAGGCTCAGGGTCGGGGTCAGGGTCAGGGAAGACCGAACGGTCAAAACCGGTGAGGACTAGAAAACAGGAGCAAGAAACAGACAGGAGGGAACAAATGCTGGTAGGTTTCACGAAAGAAAAAATAACTGGCAACAGACAAACAGAGAACACAGGTATGCAGAGGATAATGGGGACAAATGGGCAACATATGGTGGGGGTAAAGACAAGCACAAAGACAAGTGAAACAGATCAGGGTGTGACAAAGTCTCAAGGTTTTGCTCGCCTGAGGTAGAGTATCTCATGATAAGCTGTAGACCACACTATTTACCAAGAGAGTTTTCATCTATAT
>NC_088400.1:4324419-4351919 GCF_034236695.1 Oncorhynchus nerka
TGCACATCCTCATTGACAAACAAACAAACCAAAACAAAGGCAAAGTCTTCCATCTAGACACCGTTGCCCTAGAGCACAGAAACAACTATACATACCTTGGCCTGAACATCAGCGCCACAGGTAACTTCCACAAAACTGTGAACGATGTGAGAGACAAGGCAAGAAGGACCTTCTACAAATCTACGCCATCAAAAGGAACATGAAATTCGACATACCTATTAGGATCTGGCTAAAAATACTTGAATCAGTTAACTTGTTGGTACTAGGGGGCATTTTTGCACAAAAAACATTCCCGTCTTAAACGGGATATTTTGTCATGACAAGATGCTCGACTATGCATATAATTGATAGCTCTGGATAGAAAACACTCTGACGTTTCCAAAACTGCAAAGATATTGTCTGTGAGTGCAACAGAACTGATGTTACAGGCGAAACGCAGATAAAAATCCAATCAGGAAGTGCTGCATTTTTTTAAACCGCTTCATGCCAATGACTCCTTATATGGCTGTGAATGAGCTACGAATGAGCTTACGTTTTCTACGTATTCCCCAAGGTGTGACGTCTTTTTACGCATTTATGTTGAAGAATACCCGTAAGGGACCACATTGAGCAAGTGGTCACATGATGGCTCCCGCAGAAAATCTTGCGTAAAGTACACAAGTAGCCATTTTTCCAATCGCTTCTTACGAGAAACCAATTGTCCCGGTGGATAATTTATCGAATAGGTATGTGAAAAACACCTTTAGGATTGATTCTAAACAACGTTTGCCATGTTTCTATCGATATTATGGAGCTAATTTGGAAAAAATGTCGGCGTTGTAGTGACTGCATTTTCCGGTCGATTTCTCAGCCAAACGTGAAGAACAAACGGAGCTATTTCGCCTACAAAAAAAATATTTTTGGAAAAAGGAACATTTGCTATCTAACTGGGAGTCTCCTGAGTGAAAACATCCGAAGTTCTTCAAAGGTAAATTATTTAATTTGATTGCTTTTCTTATTTTCGTGAAAACGTTGCCTGCTGCTAGCAGGGCATAATGCTATGCTAGGCTATGATAAACTTACACAAATGCTTGTCTAGCGTTGGCTGTAAAGCATATTTTGAAAATCTGAGATGACAGTGTGATTAACAAAAGGCTAAGCCGCGTTTCAATATATTTCATTTGTGATTTTCATGAAAAGGAAGATTTTCTAGGAAGATTTATGTCCGCTGCGTTATGCTAATTAGTTTGAGGCTATGGTTACGCTCCCGGATCCGGGATGGGTAAGTATCAACAAGTTAAAGAACCCATTCCCCTTTATGGTTGTTAGGTCTGGGGTCCGCTCACCAACCAAGAATTCACAAAATGGGACAAACTCCAAATTGAGACTGCATGCGGAATTCTGCAAAAATATATTTTGTGTACAACGTAAAACACAAAATAATGCATGCAGAGCAGAATTGTGCAAATTATCAAAATCCAGAAAAGAAATGTTAACTTCTACAACCACCAGAATGTGACAAGGGTGGGCATTCTAGTTTCTTTATTTCTATGTTGGTGTGGTTCCCAATCAGAGGCAGCTGTCTATCGTTGTCTCTGATTGGGGATCATATATAAGTTGTCCTTTTTCGTTTGGGTTTTGTGGGTAGTTGTTTTCTGTTTAGTGTCTGCACCTGACAGGACTGTTTCGGTTTTCCCTCTTTGTTATTTTGTTAGAGTGTTTTGAGTATTACATTTATCATGAACACTTACCTGCGTTTTGGTCCACTCCTTCATACGTTACAGGAAGTGAGTCCCCATTGGTCCAGGACAGCAACACAATTAGACCCAACCAAATCATGAGAAAACAAAATGATAATTACTTGACACATTGGAAATAATTAACAAAAAAACAGAGCAAACTAGAATGCTATTTGGCCCCAAACAGAGAGTACACAGTGGCAGAATACCTGACCACTGTGACCGAAACCGAAACTTAAGGAAAACTTTGACTATGTACAGACTCAGTGAGCATAGCCTTGCTATCGAGAAAGGCCACCGTAGGCAGACATGGCTCTCAAGTGAAGACAGGCTATGTGCACACTACCAATATTTATGCTTATTTATTTTCCCTTGTGTACTTTAACCATTTGTACATCGTTACAACACTGTATATAGACATAATATGACATTTGTAATGTCTTTATTCTTTTGGAACTTCTGTGAGTGTAATGTTTACTGTTAATTTTTATTGTTTATTTTGTTGTTTATATGCCAATAAAACCCATTAAATTGATTATAAAAATTGAGAGAGAGAAACCATCATCAGTATTTTCATTCCGTTTGTCCTCTTCTCGTCAAAATACAGTCTTCTTCTCTGATGTTACCTCTCTCAACACCGGCTGTTCTGTTCTGACTGGATTTATACAATAGTGGATCTGTGAGGGGCAGGGAGACAGTGAGGCAGGGGGGAGGGACAGGGAGACAGTGAGGCAGGGGGAGGGACATGGGAGACAGTGAGGCAGGGGGAGGGACATGGGAGACAGTGAGGCAGGGGGAGGGACATGGGAGACAGTGAGGCAGGGGGAGGGACATGGGAGACAGTGAGGCAGGGGGAGGGACATGGAGACAGTGAGGCAGGGGGAGGGACATGGGAGCAGTGAGGCAGGGGGAGGGACATGGGAGACAGTGAGGCAGGGGGAGGGACAGGGAGACAGTGAGGCAGGGGGAGGGACAGGGAGACAGTGAGGCAGGGGGAGGGACATGGGAGACAGTGAGGCAGGGGGAGGGACATGGGAGACAGTGAGGCAGGGGGGAGGGACATGGGAGACAGTGAGGCAGGGGGGAGGGACATGTTCTGTTCTGACTGGATTTATAATAGTGGATCTGTGAGGGGCAGGGAGACAGTGAGGCAGGGGGGAGGGACATGACAGTTCAATCATCCACAGAGGGTTTTGATTGGCAGAGCAGCTGCCTATCAAAACAGGAGCTCAGTGTTTTGATAGGTACTGCTTTGTGTGTCTGGCCCCAAGGAACATCTCACCAGATGCATTTTCACAGTCAGTGTGCTCAAACAAATATCAAATCACAGCCCTCCTACAGTAACTAGCAGTCAACCAGTAGAGGAGAACTGGGTTGGGGTGCGTTGTGTTGGGAAGGTGGATAAGGTATTGTTCCTGAAAGAGAGAGAGAGGGAGAGAGAGAGAGAGCGAGAGAGAGAGAGAGAGAGAGAGAGAGAGAGAGAGAGAGAGAAAAGCCCTCTGGTGTCAATTCTGGTGGGATAAGTGTGTGTGTCACAGCTGTGTGTAAGTTGACTATGCAAGCAATTTGTTACAATTTGGGGTTTTCAACACTTTAATGTTTCTTATAAAAAGAGGTGATTCAGTCAGTCAGTCAGGCTAGTAATTTAGTCTCCTCAACTTGTTCACCAGCCACACCATTCATTACCAGATTCAGCTGAGGTCTAGAACTTAAGGAATTATTTGTACCAAATACACTCGGAAGTTTACATTCACCATTCACATATCTGTTATCTGTTATCTGATATCTGTTATCTGATATCTGATATCTGTTATCTGATATCTGATATCTGTTATCTGATATCTGATATCTGTTATCTGATATCTGATATCTGATATCTGATATCTGATATCTGATATCTGATATCTGTTATCTGATATCTGATATCTGATATCTGTTATCTGATATCTGATATCTGATATCTGATATCTGATATCTGATATCTGTTATCTGTTATCTGATATCTGTTATCTGATATCTGATATCTGTTATCTGATATCTGTTATCTGATATCTGATATCTGATATCTGTTATCTGTTATCTGATATCTGTTATCTGATATCTGTTATCTGATATCTGATATCTGTTATCTGATATCTGTTATCTGATATCTGATATCTGATATCTGTTATCTGATATCTGTTATCTGATATTTGTTATCTGTTATCTGATACAGTTGAAGTCAGAAGTGTACATACACCTTAGCCAAATACATTTAAATGCATTTTTTGCCACAATTCCTGACATTTAATCCTAGTAAAAACACCCTGTCTTGTACAGATGAATGTGGTATCTTCAGACGTTTGGAATTTGCTCCCAATGATGAACCAGACTTGTGGAGGTCTACAATCTTTTTTCTAAGGTCTGATTTCTTTTGATTTTACCCTGATGTCAAGCAAAGAGGCACTGAGTTTGAAGGTAGGCCACAGGTACACCTCCAATTGACTCGAATGATGTCAATTGGACTATCAGAATTTGACCTACTGAAATTGTGATACAGTGAATTATAAGTGAAATAATCTGTCTGTAAACAATTGTTGGGAATTTTTTTTTACCTGTCCCGCACAAAGTAGATTACTTTGTTTGTTAACAATACATTTGTGGACTGGTTGAAAAACGAGTTTTAATGAGTCCAACCTAAGTAAACTTCTGACTTCAACTTCAACTGTAACTATGTTTAAACAGGGTACAGTGGTGGTCAGTGCCGTTTAAAACAACAAAAGATGTTTAATGAGGCCTTATTTCTAATATTGGATGACTCTCATTTATTCCATTCACCCAGTTCAATGGAACAGCGATAGGTTTAGGTTACTGCATGATACTCACATTTTCCCTTTTCCCAGCATGACGTTGCTACAACCTATGAATTGGCATGATACTCACATTTTCCCTTTTCCCAGCATGACGTTGCTACAACCTATGAATTGAAACCCTATTGAATTGAAGTTCCCAACGTACTGTAGGTGCACACAGGTCGAGAGACTTTTGAGTAATCAAGGTGACAGACAGTGACACATTCAATATCACCTTGCACAGTCTTGCCTGCCTCTAGAGTGTAATCATTAGTCCAACAGTTGCAAACAAGAGTTTCTATCTAGTTTCCATCTAATAGAACTAACACATTGGGCTCCCAAGTGACATATCTCAGTGCTAGAGGTGTCACTACAGACCCTGGTTCGATTCCAGGCTGCATCACAACCAGTCGTGATTGGGAGTCCCATAGGGCGCCGCACAATTTGCCCACTGTTGCCCGGGTTTAGGGTTTGGCCGGTTTAGGCCATCATTGTAAATAAGAACTTGTTCTTAAATTGACTTGCCTAGTTACATTTAAAAAAATTGGAAAAGGGAAGGAACAAAATTAAACAAAAAATGTGTTAACCCAATACAATAAGACATCGGTCCCGGTGGCAATAAATTAATACAACTAAAAGGGTTTTGTTGGATAGAGAAGAGGAGGACGACAGTGAGTGTCACGATCGTCATAATGATTGTCGCAGCGTGCGTAGAGTTCCATATATTTTACTTAATAGAAACTCACCAAACAAAACAAACAAGCACAAACGAAACGTACCACAAAGCACAATGCACAATGAGGAAAAATGGCCACCTAAATATATAAACATCTGTCTCTGATTGGGAACCATACCAAATCAACATAAACCATTAATCACCTAGATGACCCACCCTAGTCACTATCACGCCCCAACCAACATAGAGAAATTAACAGCTCTCCATGGTCAGGACATGACAGTACCCCCCCCCCCCCCCCCGCCCCAAAGGTGCGGACTCCGACCGCAAAACCTGACCCAATAGGGGAGGGTCCGGGTGGGCATCTACCGTCGGGGGTGGCTCCGGGACGGGGCGAAGTACCCACTCCGCTCGCAGATACAACGTCTTCCTCCATGGCAGCTCTTGTGCAGGGATCATCGCCTGAAGCTCCGTACCGTGGATCCTCGTCAAAAGAACCGGACCGTGGATCGTCGCAGGTGGCTCCACACCACGGATCGTTTCTAGAGGAACCGGACCGTAGACCGTCTCAGGAGGTTCCGGACTGTGGACCGTCGTTGGAGGTTCCGGACTGTGGACCGTCGTTGGAGGTTCCGGACTGTGGACCGTCGTTGGAGGTTCCGGACTGTGGACCGTCGTTGGAGGTTCCGGACTGTGGGCCGTCGTTGGAGGTTCCGGACTGTGGACCGTCGTTGGAGGTTCCGGACTGTGGACCGTCGTTGGAGGTTCCATACTGTGGGCCGTCGCCGGAAACTCTGGACTGGAAACTGTCGCCAGAAGCTCTGGACTGTGGAGACGCACTGGAGGCCTGATGCGTGGGACCGGTACAGGTGGCACCGGGCTGTTGACACGCATCTCAGGGCGAGTGTGGAGACGAGGGACAGGACGGACCTGACTGGGGACACGCACTTGAGGGAGAGTGCGAGGAGCAGGCACAGGACGTACCGGGCTGTGGAGACGTACTGGAGACCTGGTGCATATAGCCGGCTTCAATTGTTCCGGAACTTTAACCCACTTCTCAGGACGAGTACGGGGAGCTGACTCAGGTGGCACCAAACTGACAACACGTTCCTTCATTCCAAATCCGTGCATCCTCCACCAACTCAACAACACTCCCATTTCTCTCTACTCCAAATTCTCCTTCTCCCAGACTGGCTCTGGTTCACACCTCGGCTCTGCCGACTACTCCCCCCCAAAATATTGGGGTTTCTGTGGCCTACCTCCCCGACATCGTCTCTGTCCCTCCTTCGCTGCTTCCGCCTGCTTCCACGGCAGAATAGTGTCAAAATAGTGTCTGTGAGTATAACAGAACTGATATTGCAGGCGAAAACCTGAGGAAAATCAAACCAGGAAGTGTTCTCTATTTTGAAACCCCTGTCTTTCTTTGCATCCCTATTGCCCGTTGAAAAGGATATCAACCAGATTTTTACAGTTTTGGAAACTTTAGTGTTTTCTATCCTAAGCTGTCAATTATATGCATATCCTAGCATCTGGTCCTGAGAAATAGGCAGTTTACACTGGGAACGTTATTTTAAAAAAAAAAAAAAATAGTGCCCCCTAGCTTCAAGAGGTTAACAACAAGCTAAAATGTGTTTTGCTATATTGCACTTGTGATTTCATGAAGATTAAATATTTTTATTAATTTTATTTGAATTTGGCGCTCTGCAATTCAGCGGTGGTTGACAAAAATGATCCCGCTAATGGGATGGGTGCATCAAGAAGTTAGCTCAGTGCGGATGTTGCCTGTAATTCCTGGCTTCTGGTTGGGATATGTACGTACTGTTACTATAGGATGAGAGAAAGAGAGATTTGGAGAGCTAGATAGAGATAGAGAGAGATGGAGACAAAAGAGAGACAGAAAGACAGAGACACAGAGAGAAAGACAAACATGCATGGAGACACAGAGAGACAGAGACACAGAAAGACAGACAGAGAGACAGAGACACAGAGAGACAGACACAGAGAGACAGAGACAGAGACACAGAGAGTCGGAGAGACATAGAGAGACATAGACAGAGACAGAGACAGAAACAGAGAGACAGAGTGATAGGCACACAGAAAGACAGATATACAGCAACAGAGAGACATGCAGACAGAGACAGATAGACAGAAAGACAGGGAGACAGGAAGACATAGGCACAGAGACACAAAGAGACAGAGACACAAAGGGACAAAGAGAAAAATACAGACACAGAGAGACAGAGAGACAGCAAAAGATAGACAGAGAGACAGATACAGGGAGAAAGAGAGACAGACACAGGGATACAGGGAGAAAGACACAGGGAGACAGATAGACAGGGAGACAGATACAGGGAGACAGAGACACAAAGAGACAGACAGACAGCGACACACATAGATACAGAGACACACATAGATACAGAGAGAAAGCGACAGATAGACAGGGAGACAGAGAGACCGACATAGAGAGACACTGAGACAGAGAGACGGACAGAGAGACAGACACAGGGAGGCAGAGAGACAGAGAGACAGACAGCAAAAGAGAGATGGAAAAAGAGAGATGGGAAAGGCACAGAAAGAGAGAGTGGTAGTATTTTTTATTTTATTTTACCTTTATTTAACCAGGTAGGCTAGTTGAGAACAGGTTCTCATTTGCAACTGCGACCTGGCCAAGATAAAGCATAGCAGTGTGAACAGACAACACAGAGTTACACATGGAGTAAACAATTAACAAGTCAATAACACAGTAGAGAAAAAAGGGGAGTCTATATACAGTGTGTGCAAAAGGCATGAGGAGGTAGACGAATAATTACAATATTGCAGATTAACACTGGAGTGATAAATGATCAGATGGTCATGTACAGGTAGAGATATTGGTGTGCAAAAGAGCAGAAAAGTAAATAAATGAAAATAAAAACTGTGGGGATGAGGTAGGTGAAGATGGGTGGGCTATTTACCAATAGATTATGTACAGCTGCAGCGATCGGTTAGCTGCTCAGATAGCTGATGTTTGAAGTTGGTGAGGGAGATAAAAGTCTCCAACTTCAGCAATTTTTGCAATTCATTCCAATCACAGGCAGCAGAGTACTGGAACGAAAGGCGGCCGAATGAGGTGTTGGCTTTAGGGATGATCAATGAGATACACCTGCTGGAGCGCGTGCTACGGATGGGTGTTGCCATCGTGACCAGTGAGCTGAGATAAGGCGGAGCTTTGCCTAGCATGGCCTTGTAGATGACCTGGAGCCAGTGGATCTGGCGACGAATATGTAGCGAGGGCCAGCCGACTAGAGCATACAAGTCGCAGTGGTGGGTAATATAAGGTGCTTTAGTGACAAAACGGATGGCACTGTGATAAACTGCATCCAGTTTGCTGAGAAGAGTGTTGGAAGCGATTTTGTAGATGACATCGCCGAAGTCGAGGATCGGTAGGATAGTCAGTTTTACTAGGGTAAGCTTGGCAGCGTGAGTGAAGGAGGCTTTGTTGCGGAATAGAAAGCCGACTCTTGATTTGATTATCGATTGGAGATGTTTGATATGGGTCTGGAAGGAGAGTTTGCAGTCTAGCCAGACACCTAGGTACTTATAGGTGTCCACATATTCAAGGTCGGAACCATCCAGTGTGGTGATGCTAGTCGGGCAAGCGGGTGCAGGCAGCGATCGGTTGAAAAGCATGCATTTGGTTTTACTAGCATTTAAGAGCAGTTGGAGGCCACGGAAGGAGTGTTGTATTGCATTGAAGCTCGATTGGAGGTTAGATAGCACAGTGTCCAATGACGGGCCGAAAGTGTATAGAATGGTGTCGTCTGCGTAGAGGTGGATCAGGGAATCGCCCGCAGCAAGAGCGACATCATTGATATACACAGAGAAAAGAGTCGGCCCGAGAAATTGAACCCTGTGGCACCCCCATAGAGACTGCCAGAGGACCGGACAACATGCCCTCCGATTTGACACACTGAACTCTGTCTGCAAAGTAATTGGTGAGCCAGGCAAGGCAGTCATCCGTAAAACCGAGGCTACTGAGTCTGCCGATAAGAATATGGTGATTGACAGAGTCGAAAGCCTTGGCAAGGTCGATGAAGACGGCTGCACAGTACTGTCTTTTATCGATGGCGGCTATGATGTCGTTTAGTACCTTGAGTGTGGCTGAGGTGCACCCGTGACCGGCTCGGAAACCAGATTGCATAGCGGAGAAGGTACGGTGGGATTCGAGGTGGTCAGTGACCTGTTTGTTGACTTGGCTTTCGAAGACCTTAGATAGGCAGGGCAGGATGGATATAGGTCTGTAACAGTTTGGGTCCAGGGAGTCTCCCCCTTTGAAGAGGGGGATGACTGCGGCAGCTTTCCAATCCTTGGGGATCTCAGACGATATGAAAGAGAGGTTGAACAGGCTGGTAATAGGGGTTGCGACAATGGCGGCGGATAGTTTCAGAAATAGAGGGTCCAGATTGTCAAGCCCAGCTGATTTGTACGGGTCCAGGTTTTGCAGCTCTTTCAGTACATCTGCTATCTGGATTTGGGTAAAGGAGAACCTGGAGAGGCTTGGGCGAGGAGCTGTGGGGGGGCTGGACACCTCTCAACTCCAACTCCAGCTCAAACTCCAACTCCAGCTCCAACTCCAACTCCAGCTCCAACTCCAACTCCAGCTCCAACTCCAGCTACAACTCCAACTCCAACTCCAGCTCCAACTCCAGCTCCAACTCCAGCTCCAGCTCCAACTCCAACTCCAACTCCAGCTACAACTCCAACTCCAGCTCCAACTCCAACAGCTCCAGCTCCAACTCCAGCTCCAGCTCCAACTCCAGCTCCAACTCCAGCTCCAACTCCAGTGTAAAAGGTGAAAGGAGGACCAGAACATAAACAGGTCTAATGTTTTAATTCCCTCCTCCTCCATTAAAACCCCAAAATGCATCTTGTTTCTACATTATTACTCGGTTGGCAGATGGTCTTATCCTGAGAGACGCAGCGTTACAACAAGACCGTATGAACACGGAGGGAGGAGGGAGGAGGGAGGAGGGAGGAGGGAGGAGCAGCGTTTTACATGAAATAGATTACATTTGTTTGTCATTCATTAGACCTAACAGGTGTAAGATCAATATTGTCTGTGTCAACATCAAGATATTCTGTGTCAAAATCAAGATATTCTGAGTCAAAATCAAGATATTATGTGTCAAAATCAAGATATTCTGAGTCAAAATCAAGATCATTTGAGTTTCAGATATGTCTGCTATAGTATGCAGGTGCGCTACGGACATACATTAAATATGTAGCTCCATCCTCATGTATGACGTTATCGGGATAATTGGTGTGTGATGAGATTTCAGTATGCCTCAGAAATGGTTTTCCTCCCTTGGGCCATCCACTACTGTATGCTGCAGGTTGTTTATGGGATGCTGTCAGTGTGTGTGTGTGTTTGTGTCTATTGAATGTTTACATATACACACCCCTCCCTGAGATGACCTTAGACACCCCTGCCTTCAGACTAAACCCTCTTCACCCAGATGACCTTAAACTCTCCTGCCTTCAGACTAAACCCTCTTCACCCAGATGACCTTAAACTCCCCTGCCTTCAGACTAAACCCTCGTCACCCAGATTACCTTAAACTCCCCTGCCTTCAGACTAAACCCTCGTCACCCAGATGACCTTAAACTCCCCTGCCTTCAAACTAAACCCTCGTCACCCAGATGACCTTAAACTCCCCTGCCTTCAGACTAAACCCTCGTCACCCAGATGACCTTAAACTCCCCTGCCTTCAGACTAAACCCTCGTCACCCAGATGACCTTAAACTCCCCTGCCTTCAAACTAAACCCTCGTCACCCAGATGACCTTAAACTCCCCTGCCTTCAGACTAAACCCTCGTCACCCAGATGACCTTAAACTCCCCTGCCTTCAGACTAAACCCTCTTCACCCAGATCACCCAGATGACCTTAAACTCCCTGCCTTCATATTACCTTAACTCCCCTGCCTTCGTCACCCAGATGACCTTAAACTCCCCTGCCTTCAGACTAAACCCTCGTCACCCAGATGACCTTAAACTCCCCTACCTTCAGACTAAACCCTTCAGTCATATTACCTTAAACTCCCCTGCCTTCAGACTAAACCCTCGTCACCCAGGTGATGACTAAACCCTCATCACCCAGGTGACCTTAAACTCCCCTGCCTTCAGACTAAACCCTCTTCACCCAGATGACCTTAAACTCCCCTGCCTTCAGACTAAACCCTCTTCACCCAGATGACCTTAAACTCCCCTGCCTTCAGACTAAACCCTCTTCAGTCATATTACCTTAGACTCCCCTGCCTTCAGACTAAACCCTCGTCACCCAGATGACCTTAAACTCCCCTGCCTTCAGACTAAATTCACCCAGATGACCTTAAACTCCCCTGCCTTCAGACTAAACCCTCGTCACCCAGATGACCTTAAACTCCCCTGCCTTCAGACTAAACCCTCGTCACCCAGATGACCTTAAACTCCCCTGCCTTCAGACTAAACCCTCTTCACCCAGATGACCTTAAACTCCCCTGCCTTCAGACTAAACCCTCTTCACCCAGATGACCTTAAACTCCCCTGCCTTCAGACTAAACCCTCTTCAGTCATATTACCTTAGACTCCCCTGCCTTCAGACTAAACCCTCTTCAGTCATATTACCTTAAACTCCCCTGCCTTCAGACTAAACCCTCGTCACCCAGATGACCTTAAACTCCCCTACCTTCAGACTAAACCCTCTTCAGTCATATTACCTTAAACTCCCCTGCCTTCAGACTAAACCCTCGTCACCCAGGTGACCTTAAACTCCCCTGCCTTCAGACTAAACCCTCATCACCCAGGTGACCTTAAACTCCCCTGCCTTCAGACTAAACCCTCTTCACCCAGATGACCTTAAACTCCCCTGCCTTCAGACTAAACCCTCTTCAGTCATATTACCTTAGACTCCCCTGCCTTCAGACTAAACCCTCTTCAGTCATATTACCTTAGACTCCCCTGCCTTCAGACTAAACCCTCGTCACCCAGATGACCTTAAACTCCCCTGCCTTCAGACTAAACCCTCGTCACCCAGATGACCTTAAACTCCCCTGCCTTCAGACTAAACCCTCGTCACCCAGATGACCTTAAACTCCCCTGCCTTCAGACTAAACCCTCGTCACCCAGATGACCTTAAACGCCCCTGCCTTCAGACTAAACCCTCGTCACCCAGATGACCTTGCCTTCAGACTAAACCCTCGTCACCCAGATGACCTTAAACTCCCCTGCCTTCAAACTAAACCCTCGTCACCCAGATGACCTTAAACTCCCCTGCCTTCAGACTAAACCCTCGTCACCCAGATGACCTTAAACTCCCCTGCCTTCAAACTAAACCCTCGTCACCCAGATGACCTCCCCTAAGACTAAACCCTCGTCACCCTGCCCTGCCTTCAGACTAAACCCTCTTCACCCAGATGACCTTAAACTCCCCTAAACCCTCATCACCCAGACTAAACCCTCTTCAGTCATATTACCTTAAACTCCCCTGCCTTCAGACTAAACCCTCTTCAGTCATATTACCTTAAACTCCCCTGCCTTCAGACTAAACTCTCATCACCCAGATGACCTTAAACTCCCCTGCCTTCAGACTAAACCCTCGTCACCCAGATGACCTTAAACTCCCCTGCCTTCAGACTAAACCCTCGTCACCCAGATGACCTTAAACTCCCCTGCCTTCAGACTAAACCCTCTTCATGACCTTCATATAAACCTTAAACTCCCCTGCCTTCAGACTAAACCCTCGTCACCCAGATGACCTTAAACTCCCCTGCCTTCAAACTAAACCCTCGTCACCCAGATGACCTTAAACTACCCTGCCTTCAGACTAAACCCTCGTCACCCAGATGACCTTAAACTCCCCTGCCTTCAGACTAAACCCTCGTCACCCAGATGACCTTAAACTCCCCTGCCTTCAGACTAAACCCTCTTCACCCAGATTACCTTAAACTCCTCTGCCTTCCAACTAAACCTTTGTCAGATGGAGGGTCAGCAGGGACCAATAGTGCCTACGTTAGAATGCAGGGAGAGAGAGCTTTGGAGGCAGGAGGGAGGGAGGAGGGAGGAGGGAGGAGGAGGGAGAAGGGAGAAGGGAGGAGGGAGAAGGGAGGAGGGAGGAGGGAGGGGAGATGGGAGAGGGAGGAGGGAGGAGGGAGGGAGAGCGGTATAGAGGAGGGAGGAGGGAGGGAGAGCGGTATGGAGGAGGGAGAAGGGAGGAGGGAGGGAGAGAGCTATGGAGGAGGGAGGATGGAGGGAGAGAGCTATGGGAGGAGGGAGAAGGGAGGGAGATAGCTATGGAGGAGGGAGGGAGAGACCTATGGAGGAGGGAGGAGGGAGAAGGGAGGAGGGAGGGAGAGAGCTATGGAGGAGGGAGGAGGGAGAGAGCTATGGAGGAGGGAGGAGGGAGGGAGAGAGCTATGGAGGAGGGAGGATGGAGGGAGAGAGCTATGGAGGAGGGAGAAGGGAGGGAGATAGCTATGGAGGAGGGAGGGAGAGAGCTATGGAGGAGGGAGGAGGGAGAGAGCTATGGAGGAGGGAGGAGGGAGGGAGAGAGCTATGGAGGAGGGAGGAGGGAGGAGGGAGAAGTGAGGAGGGAGGGAGAGAGCTATGCAGGAGGGGGAGGGAGAAGGGAGGGAGAGAGCTATGGAGGGGGGAGGAGGGAGGGAGGGAGAGAGCTATGGAGGAGGGGGAGGGAGGGAGAGAGCTACAGAGGAGGGGGAGGGAGGAGGGAGGGAGAGAGCTATGGAGGGACGAAGGATGTTGGCCTTCTAGGCAAAGTTGCAAAGAAAAAGTCATATCTCAGACTGTCCAATAAAAAAAGAAGATTAAGATGGGAAAACGAACACAGACACTGGACAAAGCAGGATTTGAAAAAACTGTTATGGAGAGGAGGGAGAGCGGTATGGAGGAGGGAGGAGGGAAGGAGAGAGGTATAGAGGAGGGAGGAGGGAAGGAGAGAGGTACGGAGGAGGGAGAAGAGAGGAGGGAAGGAGAGAACTATGGAGGAGGGAGGAGGGAAGGAGAGAGGTATGGAGGAGGGAGGGAGGAGTGTGTGTGTGTGTGTGTGTGTGTGTGTGTGTGTGTGTGTGCGTGCGTGTGTGTGTGTGTGTGTGTGTGTGTGTGTGTGTGTGTGTGTGTGTGTGTGTTTGTGTGTGTGTATCATCCCATGCAGGTGTGGGCCCAGGTGTGTTAGACAGATAAAGAGATGGAGGCCATCTGACAGGGGTCCAGTCCCTCTCTACCCTCAGGGAACTGGAAAAACATAACACACACCTTCAGTCTCTGTAACTACAGGCTGTGGGCTTTCCCTGTTCTACCAGTCTGTCAATCACCTGTTCTATCAGTCTGCCAATCACCTGTTCTATCTGTCAATCACCTGTTCTATCACTCTGTCAATCACCTCTTCTATCAGTCAATCACCTGTTCTGTCTGTCAATCACCTGTTCTACCAGTCTGTCAATCACCTGTTCTATCAGTCTGCCAATCACCTGTTCTATCTGTCTATCACCTGTTCTATCAGTCTGTCAATCACCTGTTCTATCAGTCTGTCAATCAGCTGTTCTATCAGTCAATCACCTATTCTATCAGTCAATCACCTGTTCTATCAGTCTGTCAATCACCTGTTCTATCAGTCTGTCAATCACCTGTTCTATCAGTCTGTCAATCACCTGTTCTATCAGTCAATCACCTGTTCTATCAGTCTGTCAATCACCTGTTCTATCAGTCTGTCAATCACCTATTCTATCAGTCAATCACCTGTTCTATCAGTCTGTCAATCACCTCTTCTATCAGTCAATCACCTGTTCTGTCTGTCAATCACCTGTTCTATCACTCTGTCAATCACCTCTTCTATCAGTCAATCACCTGTTCTGTCAGTCAATCACCTGTTCTGTCTGTCAATCACCTGTTCTATCACTCTGTCAATCACCTCTTCTATCAGTCAATCACCTGTTCTGTCTGTCAATCACCTGTTCTGTCTGTCAATCACCTGTTATATCTGTCAATCACCTGTTCTATCACTCTGTCAATCACCTCTTCTATCAGTCAATCACCTGTTCTGTCTGTCAATCACCTGTTCTATCAGTCTGTCAATCACCTGTTCTATCAGTCTGTCAATCACCTATTTGATCAGTTTGTCAATCACCTGTTCTATCAGTCTGTCAATCACCTGTTCTATCAGTCTGTCAATCACCTGTTCTATCAGTCAATCACCTGTTCTATCAGTCTGTCAATCACCTGTTCTATCAGTCAATCACCTGTTCTATCAGTCAGTCAATCACCTGTTCTATCAGTCTGTCAATCACCTGTTCTATCAGTCAGTCAATCACATGTTCTATCAGTCTGTCAATCACCTGTTCTATCTGTCAATCACCTGTTATATCTGTCAATCACCTGTTCTATCAGTCTGTCAATCACCTGTTCTATCAGTCAATCACCTGTTCTATCAGTCTGTCAATCACCTGTTCTATCTCAATCAGTTTGTCAATCACCTGTTCTATCAGTTTGTCAATCACCTCTTCTATCAGTCAATCACCTGTTCTGTCTGTCAATCACCTGTTCTATGTCTGTCAATCACCTGTTCTATCAGTCAATCACCTGTTCTATCAGTCTGTCAATCACCTGTTCTATCAGTCAATCACCTGTTCTATCAGTCTGTCAATCACCTGTTCTATCAGTCAATCACCTGTTCTATCAGTCTGTCAATCACCTGTTCTATCAGTCAATCACCTGTTCTATCAGTCTGTCAATCACCTGTTCTATCAGTCAGTCAATCACCTGTTCTATCAGTCAATCACCTGTTCTATCAGTTTGTCAATCACCTGTTCTATCAGTCTGTCAATCACCTGTTCTATCAGTCAGTCAATCACCTGTTCTATCAGTCTGTCAATCACCTGTTCTATTAGTCAGTCAATCACCTGTTCTATCAGTCTGTCAATCACCTGTTCTATCAGTCTGTCAATCACCTGTTCTATCAGTCAATCACCTGTTCTATCAGTCTGTCAATCACCTCTTCTATCAGTTTGTCAATCACCTGTTCTATCACTCTGTCAATCACCTCTTCTATCAGTCAATCACCTGTTCTGTCTGTCAATCACCTGTTCTATCTGTCTGTCAATCACCTGTTCTATCAGTCTGTCAATCACCTGTTCTATCAATCTGTCAATCACCTGTTCTATCAGTCTGTCAATCACCTGTTCTATCAGTCTGTCAATCACCTGTTCTATCAGTCAATCACCTGTTCTATCAGTCTGTCAATCACCTGTTATATCAGTTTGTCAATCACCTGTTCTATCAGTCTGTCAATCACCTGTTCTATCAGTCAATCACCTGTTCTACCAGTCTGTCAATCACCTGTTATATCAGTTTGTCAATCACCTGTTCTATCAGTCAATCACCTGTTCTATCAATCACCTGTTCTATCTGTCAATCACCTGTTCTATCAGTCAATCACCTGTTCTATCAGTCTGTCAATCACCTGTTCTATCACAATCACCTGTTCAATCATCCGTTCTATCTGTCAATCACCTGTTATATCTGTCAATCACCTGTTATATCTGTCAATCACCTGTTCTATCTGTCAATCACCTGTTATATCTGTCAATCACCTGTTATATCAGTCTGTCAATCACCTGTTCTATCTGTCAATCACCTGTTATATCTGTCAATCACCTGTTCTATCAGTCTGTCAATCACCTGTTCTATCTGTCAATCACCTGTTATATCTGTCAATCACCTGTTCTATCAGTCTGTCAATCACCTGTTCTATCAGTCAATCACCTGTTCTATCAGTCTGTCAATCACCTGTTCTATCAGTCAATCACCTGTTCTATCAGTCTGTCAATCACCTGTTCTATCTGTCAATCACCTGTTCTATCTGTCAATCACCTGTTCTATCAGTCTGTCAATCACCTGTTCTATCAGTCTGCCAATCACCTGTTCTATCTGTCAATCACCTGTTCTATCACTCTGTCAATCACCTCTTCTATCAGTCAATCACCTGTTCTGTCTGTCAATCACCTGTTCTATCTGTCTGTCAATCACCTGTTCTATCAGTCTGTAAATCATCTGTTCTATCTGTCAATCACCTGTTCTATCAGTCTGTCAATCACCTGTTCTATCAGTCTGTCAATCAGCTGTTCTATCAGTCAATCACCTATTCTATCAGTCAATCACCTGTTCTATCAGTCTGTCAATCACCTGTTCTATCAGTCTGTCAATCACCTGTTCTATCAGTCTGTCAATCACCTGTTCTATCAGTCAAACACCTGTTCTATCAGTCTGTCAATCACCTGTTCTATCAGTCTGTCAATCACCTCTTCTATCAGTCAATCACCTGTTCTATCACTCTGTCAATCACCTCTTCTATCAGTCAATCACCTGTTCTGTCTGTCAATCACCTGTTCTATCACTCTGTCAATCACCTCTTCTATCAGTCAATCACCTGTTCTGTCAGTCAATCACCTGTTCTGTCTGTCAATCACCTGTTCTATCACTCTGTCAATCACCTCTTCTATCAGTCAATCACCTGTTCTGTCTGTCAATCACCTGTTATGTCTGTCAATCACCTGTTATATCTGTCAATCACCTGTTCTATCACTCTGTCAATCACCTCTTCTATCAGTCAATCACCTGTTCTGTCTGTCAATCACCTGTTCTATCAGTCTGTCAATCACCTGTTCTATCAGTCTGTCAATCACCTATTTGATCAGTTTGTCAATCACCTGTTCTATCAGTCTGTCAATCACCTGTTCTATCAGTCTGTCAATCACCTGTTCTATCAGTCAATCACCTGTTCTATCAGTCTGTCAATCACCTGTTCTATCAGTCAATCACCTGTTCTATCAGTCTGTCAATCACCTGTTCTATCAGTCAATCACCTGTTCTATCAGTCAGTCAATCACCTGTTCTATCAGTCTGTCAATCACCTGTTCTATCAGTCAGTCAATCACCTGTTCTATCAGTCTGTCAATCACCTGTTCTATCTGTCAATCACCTGTTATATCTGTCAATCACCTGTTCTATCAGTCTGTCAATCACCTGTTCTATCAGTCAATCACCTGTTCTATCAGTCTGTCAATCACCTCTTCTATCAGTTTGTCAATCACCTGTTCTATCACTCTGTCAATCACCTCTTCTATCAGTCAATCACCTGTTCTGTCTGTCAATCACCTGTTCTATCCGTCTGTAAATCACCTGTTCTATCAGTCAATCATCTGTTCTATCAGTCTGTCAATCACCTGTTCTATCAGTCAATCACCTGTTCTATCAGTCTGTCAATCACCTGTTCTATCAGTCAATCACCTGTTATATCAGTTTGTCAATCACCTGTTCTATCAGTCAGTCAATCACCTGTTCTATCAGTCAATCACCTGTTCTATCAGTTTGTCAATCACCTGTTCTATCAGTCTGTCAATCACCTGTTCTATCAGTCAGTCAATCACCTGTTCTATCAGTCTGTCAATCACTTGTTCTATTAGTCAGTCAATCACCTGTTCTATCAGTCTGTCAATCACCTGTTCTATCAGTCTGTCAATCACCTGTTCTATCAGTCAATCACCTGTTCTATCAGTCTGTCAATCACCTCTTCTATCAGTTTGTCAATCACCTGTTCTATCACTCTGTCAATCACCTCTTCTATCAGTCAATCACCTGTTCTGTCTGTCAATCACCTGTTCTATCAGTCTGTCAATCACCTGTTCTATCTGTCAATCACCTGTTCTATCAGTCTGTCAATCACCTGTTCTATCAGTCTGTCAATCACCTGTTCTATCAGTCAATCACCTGTTCTATCAGTCTGTCAATCACCTGTTATATCAGTTTGTCAATCACCTGTTCTATCAGTCTGTCAATCACCTGTTCTATCAGTCAATCACCTGTTCTACCAGTCTGTCAATCACCTGTTATATCAGTTTGTCAATCACCTGTTCTATCAGTCAATCACCTGTTCTATCAGTCTGTCAATCACCTGTTCTATCAGTCAATCACCTGTTCTATCAGTCTGTCAATCACCTGTTCTATCACTCTGTCAATCATCCGTTCTATCTGTCAATCACCTGTTATATATGTCAATCACCTGTTATATCTGTCAATCACCTGTTCTATCTGTCAATCACCTGTTATATCTGTCAATCACCTGTTCTATCAGTCTGTCAATCACCTGTTCTATCTGTCAATCACCTGTTATATCTGTCAATCATCTGTTCTATCAGTCTGTCAATCACCTGTTCTATCTGTCAATCACCTGTTATATCTGTCAATCACCTGTTCTATCAGTCTGTCAACCACCTGTTCTATCAGTCAATCACCTGTTCTATCAGTCTGTCAATCACCTGTTCTATCAGTCAATCACCTGTTCTATCAGTCTGTCAATCACCTGTTCTATCTGTCAATCACCTGTTCTATCTGTCAATCACCTGTTCTATCAGTCTGTCAATCACCTGTTCTATCAGTCAATCACCTGTTATATCAGTTCTATCTGACTCTCTGCTGCTGAGTAACCTTACTGTCTACATTATCATGCATGGGACTCTGCTGCTGAGTAACCTTACTGTCTACATTATCATGCATGGGACTCTGCTGCTGAGTAACCTTACTGTCTACATTATCATGCATGGGACTTTGCTGCTGAGTAACCTTACTGTCTACATTATCATGCATGGGACTCTGCTGCTGAGTAACCTTACTGTCTACATTATCATGCATGGGACTCTGCTGCTGAGTAACCTTACTGTCTACATTATCATGCATGGGACTCTGCTGCTGAGTAACCTTACTGTCTACATTATCATGCATGGGACTCTGCTGCTGAGTAACCTTACTGTCTACATTATCATGCATGGGACTCTGCTGCTGAGTAACCTTACTGTCTACATTATCATGGGTGGGACTCTGCTGCTGAGTAACCTTACTGTCTACATTATCATGCATGGGACTCTGCTGCTGAGTAACCTTACTGTCTACATTATCATGCATGGGACTCTGCTGCTGAGTAACCTTACTGTCTACATTATCATGGGTGGGACTCTGCTGCTGAGTAACCTTACTGTCTACATTATCATGCATGGGACTCTGCTGCTGAGTAACCTTACTGTCTACATTATCATGGGTGGGACTCTGCTGCTGAGTAACCTTACTGTCTACATTATCATGCATGGGACTCTGCTGCTGAGTAACCTTACTGTCTACATTATCATGGGTGGGACTCTGCTGCTGAGTAACCTTACTGTCTACATTATCATGCATGGGACTCTGCTGCTGAGTAACCTTACTGTCTACATTATCATGGGTGGGACTCTGCTGCTGAGTAACCTTACTGTCTACATTATCATGCATGGGACTCTGCTGCTGAGTAACCTTACTGTCTACATTATCATGGGTGGGTCTGATTCTATTGTTTTATTTATCACAGATTATTTAAATGCGTCAGGTTGTTCATTTAGAAATCTACTTTAAGAACTTGTGTGAATTAATTAATTATCACGTTTCCAACCTGTGAACACCTGTGTTTGGAACACACAATCCCTACCAGGTTTATTTCTGTGTACAGCTGATGCTGTTGTTGATTTGTAAGGTTCTTTCTTTTTTTACTAGGGGTGATAGGTCAGCTTTAATGTTGCAGATGGATTGTCTCCTCTGTCAATGTAATTGATCACATTTAAACTGTACCAGTCAAAAGTTTGGACTGACCTTCTCATTCCAGGGTTTTCCTTTATTTTTTAAAACTATTTTCTACATTGTAGAATAAAAATGAGACATCAAAACTATGAAATAACACATAGGGTATCATGTAGTAACCAGAAAACATATGGAATCATGTAGTAACCAGAAAACATATGGAATCATGTAGTAACCAGAAAACATATGGAATCATGTAGTAACCAGAAAACATATGGAATCATGCAGTAACCAGAAAACATATGGAATCATGTAGTAACCAGAAAACATATGGAATCATGTAGTAACCAGAAAACATATGGAATCATGTAGTAACCAGAAAACATATGGAATCATGTAGTAACCAGAAAACATATGGAATCATGTAGTAACCAGAAAACATATGGAATCATGTAGTAACCAGAAAACATATGGAATCATGTAGTAACCAGAAAACATATGGAATCATGTAGTAACCAGAAAAAGTATTAAACAAATCTAAATATATTTGAGATTCTTCACCCGATGCCTTGATGACAGCTTTGCACACTCTTGGCGTTCTCTCAACCAGCTTCATGAGGTTGTCACCAGGAATGCATTTCAATTAACAGGTGTGCCTTGTTAAAAGTACATTTATAGAATGTATTTCCTTCTTAATGCGTTTGTGCCAGTCAGTTGTGTTGTGACAAGGTAGGTGTTGGTATACAGGGTGGCAGGGTAGCCTAGTGGTTAGAGCATTGGACTAGTAACCGAAAGGTTGCAAGTTCAAACCCCCGAGCTGACAAGGTAGGGGTTGGTATACAGCCCTTTCAGCCCATATAATGGCAAATAAGCAAAGATTAATCATTGTTTATCATTACTTTAATCCCTCCTGCTGAGTTCTGGTCAAATTGGACCGATTTACAAGTTCAATGTAGTTAATTTAATCTGATTGTCATAAGGTCACATGACTTTGTCCAGACATGGCATCTGAACACACAACATAGATTTAGATTATTTTCCTTACATTTTGGGTGTTTTATTTCACTTTTGTACACCTGTGGTGTTCCCGGTCAAAAATGACCTGTCATTAGAAACGAATGGGTGAGACTGCAATTAGTGAATCAAATTGACTTCAGGTACATGCCCGTTCATCAGACTTCCTCTCCCAGACCCCCACATGCATGTGTTGTTTCAGCACACACACACGCACACACACCTCACACCCCTTCTTGGCTTCTGTTGCAACCCCAACGGGAACCACACCTGTTGACAATCGCAACATTGTTTCAATAATATATAGAACTTTTCTGGCAGCTCTGGTATAAAAAGCTTTGAGGCCTTGCTCACAATTCATTCTGTTGTAGCACAATGACCAAACAATATACTGTATGTGAGGCTCTTGATCATATCTTTGATCATGACACTGGTGAGGAGGAGTCCTTGTTACACTTTGACACAAAGTAGTCTGTGATAAATAGTACAATATGTTTCATCTGAGTATTTGTTATAGTCAAAATAATCCATACATTATGTTTGTTTTTTTTTACTCAAAAATGAGTTGTATGAGCTCAGGTCAATGAGGTCTACAGGCCATAAATTGCAAATAGAAGATCAAAACTTGTAATGTTCACAAGAACTTAAGTTGATAAAAAGATCTAACAAAACATTAGTTGATAATATATGTATTATTTTTTTTAATTTTTTTTTTATTTCACCTTTATTTAACCAGGTAGGCTAGTTGAGAACAAGTTCTCATTTGCAACTGCGACCTGGCCAAGATAAAGCATAGCAGTGTGAACAGACAACACAGAGTTACACATGGAGTAAGCAATTAACAAGTCAATAACACAGTATAAAAAAAAATAAAAAAAATGGGCAGTCTATATACAATGTGTGCAAAAGGCATGAGGTAGGCGAATAATACAATTTTGCAGATTAACACTGGGGTGATAAATGATCAGATGGTCATGTACAGGTAGAGATATTGGTGTGCAAAAGAGCAGAAAGGTAAATAAATAAATAAAATAAAAAAACAGTATAAAAACAGTATGGGGATGAGGTAGGTGAAAATGGGTGGGCTATTTACCAATAGACTATGTACAGCTGCAGCGATCGGTTAGCTGCTCGGATAGCTGATGTTTGAAGTTGGTGAGGGAGATAAAAGTCTCCAACTTCAGCGATTTTTGCAGTTCATTCCAGTCACAGGCAGCAGAGTACTGAACGAGAGGCGGCCAAATGAGGTGTTGGCTTTAGGATGATCAGTGAGATACACCTGCTGGAGCGTGTGCTACGGATGGGTGTTGCCATCGTGACCAGTGAACTGAGATAAGGCGGAGCTTTACCTAGCATGGACTTGTAGATGACCTGAGCCAGTGGGTCTGGTACGAATATGTAGCGAGGGCCAGCCGACTAGAGCATACAAGTCGCAGTGGTGGGTGGTATAAGGTGCTTTGGTGACAAAACGGATGGCACTATGATAGACTGCATCCAGTTTGCTGAGTAGAGTGTTGGAAGCCATTTTGTAGATGACATCACCCGAAATCGAGGATCGGTAGGATAGTCAGTTTTACTAGGTAAGCTTGGCGGCGTGAGTGAAGGAGGCTTTGTTGCGGAATAGAAAGCCGACTCTTGATTTGATTTTCGATTGGAGATGTTTGATGAGTCTGGAAGGAGAGTTTGCAGTCTAGCCAGACACCTAGGTACTTATAGATGTCCACATATTCAAGGTCGGAACCATCCAGGGTGGTGATGCTAGTCGGGCATGCGGGTGCAGGCAGCGATCGGTTGAAAAGCATGCATTTGGTTTTACTCGCGTTAAGAGCAGTTGGAGGCCACGGAAGGAGTGCTGTATGGCATTGAAGCTCGTTTGGAGGTTAGATAGCACAGTGTCCAATGACGGGCCGAAAGTATATAGAATGGTGTCAATCGTAGAGGTGGATCAGGGAATCGCCCTGTTCAGCAAGAGCAACATCATTGATATATACAGAGAAAAGAGTCGGCCCGAGAATTGAACCCTGTGGCACCCCCATAGAGACTGCCAGAGGACCGACAGCATGCCCTCCGATTTGACACACTGAACTCTGTCTGCAAATCAATTGGTGAACCAGGCAAGGCAGTCATCCGAGAAACCGAGGCTATTGAGTCTGCCGATAAGAATATGGTGATTGACAGAGTCGAAAGCCTTGGCGAGCTCGATGAAGACGGCTGCACAGTACTGTCTTTTATCGATGGCGGTTATGATATCGTTTAGTACCTTGAGCGTGGCTGAGGTGCACCCGTGACCGGTCTCGGAAACCAGATTGCACAGCGGAGAAGGTACGGTGGGATTCGAGATGGTCAGTGACCTGTTTGTTGACTTGGCTTTCAAGACCTTAGTTCTAGGCAGGGCAGGATGGATATAGGTCTATAGCAGTTTGGGTCCAGGGTGTCTCCCCTTGAAGAGGGGGGATGACTGCGGCAGCTTTCAATCCTTGGGGATCTCAGACGATATGAAAGAGAGGTTGAACAGGCTGGTAATAGGGGTTGCGACAATGGCGGCAGATAGTTTCAGAAATAGAGGGTCCAGATTGTCAAGCCCAGCTGATTTGTACGGGTCTAGGTTTTGCAGCTCTTTCAGAACATCTGCTATCTGGATTTGGGTAAAGGAGAACCTGGAGAGGCTTGGGCGAGGAGCTGGGGGGCGGAGCTGTTGGCCGAGGTTGGTCAGCCAGGCGGAAGGCATGGCCAGCCGTTGAGAAGTGCTTATTGAAGCTTTCGATAATCGTGGATTTATCGGTGGAGACCGTGTTACCTAGCCTCAGTGCAGTGGGCAGCTGGGAGGAGGTACTCTTGTTCTCCATGGACTTCACAGTGTCCCAGAACTTTTTGGAGTTGAGCTACAGGATGCAAACTTCTGCCTGAAGAAGCTGGCCTTAGCTTTCCTGACTGACTGCGTATATCATTGGTTCCTGACTTCCCTGAACAGTTGCATATCACGGGGCTATTCGATGCTATTGCAGTCCGCCACAGGATGTTTTTGTGCTGGTCGAGGGCAGTCAGGTCTGGAGTGAACCAAGGGCTGTATCTGTTCTTGGTTCTGCATTTTTGAACGGAGCATGCTTATCTAAAATGGTGAGGAAGTTACTTTTAAAGAATGACCAGGCATCCTCAACTGACGGGATGAGGTCAATGTCCTTCCAGGATACCCGGGCCAGGTCGATTAGAAAGGCCTGCTCACAGAAGTGTTTTAGGAGCGTTTGACAGTGATGAGGGGTGGTCGTTTGACTGCGGCTCCGTGGGATACAGGCAATGAGGCAATGATCGCTGAGATCCTGGTTGAAGACAGCGGAGGTGTATTTGGAGGGCCAGTTGGTCAGGATGACGTTCTATGAGGGTGTCAATCCCTTGTTTACAGAGTTAGGTTGTACCTGGTGGGTTCCTTGATGATTTGAGTGAGATTGAGGGCATCTAGCTTACATTGTAGGACTGCTGGGGTGTTAAGCATATCCCAGTTTAGGTCACCTAACAGAACAAACTCTGAAGCTAGATGGGGGCGATCAATTCACAAATGGTGTCCAGGGCACAGCTGGGAGCTGAGGGTGGCCGGTAGCAGGCGGCAACAGTGAGAGACTTATTTCTGGAGAGGGTAATTTTCAAAATTAGTAGTTCGAACTGTTTGGGTATGGACCTGGAAAGTATGACATTACTTTGCAGGCTATCTCTGCAGTAGACTGCAACTCCGCCCCTTTGGTAGTTCTATCTTGACGGAAGATGTTATAGTTGGGTATGGAAATCTCTGAATTTTTGGTGGCCTTCCTGAGCCAGGATTCAGACACGGCAAGGACATCAGGGTTAGCAGAGTGTGCTAAAGCAGTGAGTAAAACAAACTTAGGGGAGGAGGCTTCTGATGTTGACATGCATAAAACCAAGGCTTTTTCGATCACAGAAGTCAACAAATGAGGGTACCTGGGGACATGCAGGGCCTGGGTTTACCTCCACATCACCCGCGGAACAGAGAAGGAGTAGTATGAGGGTGCGGCTAAAGGCTATCAAAACTGGTCGCCTAGAGCGTTGGGGGCAGAGGATAAGAGGAGCAGGTTTCTGGGCATGGTAGAATATATTCAGGGCATAATGCACAGACAGGGGTATGGTGGGGTGCGGGTACAGCGGAGGTAAGCCCAGGCACTGGGTGATGATGAGACAGGTTGTATCTCTGGACATGCTGGTTGTAATGGGTGAGGTCACCCATGTGTGGGAGGTGGGACAAAGGAGGTAACAGGGGTATGCAGAGTGGGTCTAGGGGCTCCATTGTGAACTAAAACAATTATAACTAACCTGAACAACAGTATACAAGGCATATTGACATCTGAGAGAGACATACAGCGAGGCATACAGTAATCACAGGTGTTGAATTTGGAAAGCTAGCTAAAAACAGTAGGCGAGGCTAATCCGCTAGCACAACAAACAGCAGGTAAAATGGCGTTGACTAGGCAACGGGGCCGACAGGTAAGACAAACAAGCAGAAAGGAGTACCGTGATTAATGGACAGTCCAGCGTGAGTCAGCTATGTAGCCAAGAGATCAGTGTCCAGGGGGCAGCGGTGGATGGGCAGGGGGGCTGAAAAAAGTGATTCAGGTTTTTTTTTTTTATTATTTTTTTTTTTAACTAACAATGACTAACTAGCTTGTAGCTAGTTAGCTGGTTAGCGTCTGGAGGTTCTTGAGTGTCATAAAAATAAAAATAAGAGTAAAAGTAATAGCGATTCCGTATCACATTGGGTGAGGCAGGTTTCCGGAAGGTATAAACAAATTAAAAATCAAAAAGAGATAGAGAGTAAATGGGGTCAGAGAGTGATTGGGACGCGGTGGTACAGACGGTTAGCAGGCCTGTGCTAACAAGCTAACAGTTCGTAGGCCCGAGCTAGACAAGGTAGCAGTTAGCGGACCGGAGCTTGACAAGCTAGCCGTTAGCAGGCCGAATTAGCAAGCAGGGAGATAGCGAGGGCTAGAGAGTTAACCTTTGGGGGACGTCGCGATGGGGTGAGTCTGTTTATTTATTCCTCTTCATGCGGTGAGCTGGAGATACAGCGATTCAGAAAGCTCGCGGGCCTTGGCCAGTAGATGGATCTTTGGCGATGTCGCAGCGGAGAAGCCTGTTGAAACCCCTCGGACGATTATGTCGGCGGACCAGTCGTGATGGATCGGCGGGGCTCCGTGGTCGGCAGTAGAGGGTCAGTCGAGGGTCCAGGCCAATTGGCAAATTAGGTATTTTTGGACCTCTTCGGTAGTCGGGAGATGGGTTTAGCTCGAGGCTAGCTCCAGGCTAACTGGTGCTTGCTCTGGGACAGAGACGTTAGCCAGGAGTAGCCACTCGGATTGCAGCTAGCTATTTACGATGATCCGGTATAAAGCTTCAGAGCTTGCGGTAGGAATCCGGAGATGTGGTAGAGAAAAAGCAGTCTGATATGCTTTGGGTAGATGTCGCGCTGGTGTCCTAGTTAGCGTTGAAGACCGCTAGCAGTGGCTAGCTAGTAGCTAGTTAGCGGCTAGCTTCTGATGAGGGTTCCGATTCTAAAGCATAGAAAAAGCAGATCCGTACCACATTGGGTGATGCGGGTTGCAGGAGAGTATATTCAGCCTGTGGTTGGG
>NC_088400.1:4366919-4371919 GCF_034236695.1 Oncorhynchus nerka
GTTCTTAAAGAATATAACCACCCATTGGTTCTTAAAGAATATAACCACCCATTGGTTCTTAAAGAATATCACCACCCATTGGTTCTTAAAGAATATTACCACCTACTGGTTCTTAAAGAATATTACCCATTGGTTCTTAAAGAATATTACCCATTGGGTCTTACAGAATATTACCCATTGGTTCTTACAGAATATAACCCATTGGTTCTTAAAGAATATAACCACCCATTGGTTCTTAAAGAATATCACCACCCATTGGTTCTTAAAGAATATTACCCATTGGGTCTTACAGAATATTACCCATTGGTTCTTAAAGAATATTACCCATTGGTTCTTAAATAATATCACCACCCATTGGTTCTTACAGAATATTACCCATTGGTTCTTACAGAATATTACCCATTGGTTCTTAAAGAATATAACCCATTGGTTCTTAAAGAATATAACCACCCATTGGTTCTTAAAGAATATTACCCATTGGTTCTTAAAGAATATAACCCATTGGTTCTTAAAGAATATAACCCATTGGTTCTTACAGAATATTACCCATTGGTTCTTAAAGAATATTACCCATTGGTTCTTAAATAATATCACCACCCATTGGTTCTTACAGAATATTACCCATTGGTTCTTAAAGAATATTACCCATTGGTTCTTAAAGAATATTACCCATTGGTTCTTAAATAATATTACCACCCATTGGTTCTTAAAGAATATTACCCATTGGTTCTTAAAGAATATAACCCATTGGTTCTTAAAGAATATAACCACCCATTGGTTCTTAAAGAATATCACCACCCATTGGTTCTTAAAGAATATTACCCATTGGTTCTTAAAGAATATTACCCATTGGTTCTTAAAGAATATTACCCATTGGTTCTTAAATAATATTACCACCCATTGGTTCTTACAGAATATTACCCATTGGTTCTTAAAGAATATTACCCATTGGTTCTTACAGAATATAACCCATTGGTTCTTAAAGAATATTACCCATAGGTTCTTAAATAATATTACCCATTGGTTCTTACAGAATATTACCCATTGGTTCTTACAGAATATTACCCATTGGTTCTTAAATAATATTACCCATTGGTTCTCAAAGAATATTACCCATTGGTTCTTAAAGAATATTACCCATTGGTTCTTAAATAATATCACCACCCATTGGTTCTTAAAGAATATTACCACCCATTGGTCCTTAAAGAATATTACCCATTGGTTCTTAAAGAATATTACCCATTGGTTCTTAAATAATATCACCACCCATTGGTTCTTAAAGAATATTACCCATTGGTTCTTAAAGAATATTACCACCCATTGGTCCTTAAAGAATATTACCCATTGGTTCTTAAAGAATATTACCACCCATTGGTCCTTAAAGAATATTACCCATTGGTTCTTAAAGAATATTACCCATTGGTTCTTAAATAATATTACCCATTGGTTCTTAAAGAATATCACCACCCATTGGTTCTTAAAGAATATAACCCATTGGTTCTTACAGAATATTACCCATTGGTTCTTAAAGAATATTACCCATTGGTTCTTAAATAATATCACCACCCATTGGTTCTTACAGAATATTACCCATTGGTTCTTAAAGAATATTACGCATTGGTTCTTAAAGAATATTACCCATTGGTTCTTAAATAATATTACCACCCATTGGTTCTTAAAGAATATTACCACCCATTGGTCCTTAAAGAATATTACCCATTGGTTCTTAAAGAATATTACCCATTGGTTCTTAAATAATATCACCACCCATTGGTTCTTAAAGAATATTACCCATTGGTTCTTAAAGAATATTACCACCCATTGGTCCTTAAAGAATATTACCCATTGGTTCTTACAGAATATTACCCATTGGTTCTTAAAGAATATTACCCATTGGTTCTTACAGAATATAACCCATTGGTTCTTAAAGAATATTACCCATAGGTTCTTAAATAATATTACCTATTGGTTCTTAAAGAATATTACCCATTGGTTCTTAAAGAATATTACCCATTGGTTCTTACAGAATATTACCCATTGGTTCTTAAATAATATTACCCATTGGTTCTCAAAGAATATTACCCATTGGTTCTTAAAGAATATTACCCATTGGTTCTTAAATAATATTACCACCCATTGGTTCTTACAGAATATTACCCATTGGTTCTTAAAGAATATTACCCATTGGTTCTTACAGAATATAACCCATTGGTTCTTAAAGAATATTACCCATAGGTTCTTAAATAATATTACCCATTGGTTCTTACAGAATATTACCCATTGGTTCTTACAGAATATTACCCATTGGTTCTTAAATAATATTACCCATTGGTTCTCAAAGAATATTACCCATTGGTTCTTAAAGAATATTACCCATTGGTTCTTAAATAATATCACCACCCATTGGTTCTTAAAGAATATTACCCATTGGTTCTTAAAGAATATTACCACCCATTGGTCCTTAAAGAATATTACCCATTGGTTCTTAAAGAATATTACCACCCATTGGTCCTTAAAGAATATTACCCATTGGTTCTTAAAGAATATTACCCATTGGTTCTTAAATAATATTACCCATTGGTTCTTAAAGAATATCACCACCCATTGGTTCTTAAAGAATATAACCCATTGGTTCTTACAGAATATTACCCATTGGTTCTTAAAGAATATTACCCATTGGTTCTTAAATAATATCACCACCCATTGGTTCTTAAAGAATATTACCCATTGGTTCTTAAAGAATATTACGCATTGGTTCTTAAAGAATATTACCCATTGGTTCTTAAATAATATTACCACCCATTGGTTCTTAAAGAATATTACCACCCATTGGTCCTTAAAGAATATTACCCATTGGTTCTTAAATAATATTACCCATTGGTTCTTAAATAATATCACCACCCATTGGTTCTTAAAGAATATTACCCATTGGTTCTTAAAGAATATTACCACCCATTGGTCCTTAAAGAATATTACCCATTGGTTCTTAAAGAATATTACCACCCATTGGTTCTTAAAGAATATTACCCATTGGTTCTTTAAGAATATTACCCATTGGTTCTTAAAGAATATTACCCATGGGTTCTTAAATAATATTACCCATTGGTTCTTAAAGAATATTACCCATTGGTTCTTAAAGAATATTACCACCCATTGGTCCTTAAAGAATATTACCCATTGGTTCTTAAAGAATATTACCACCCATTGGTTCTTACAGAATATTACCCATTGGTTCTTAAAGAATATTACCCATTGGTTCTTAAATAATATTACCACCCATTGGTTCTTAAAGAATATTACCACCCATTGGTTCTTAAAGAATATTACCACCCATTGGTTCTTAAAGAATATAACCACCCATTGGTTCTTAAAGAATATAACCACCCATTGGTTCTTAAATAATATAACCACCCATTGGTTCTTAAAGAATATAACCACCCATTGGTTCTTACAGAATATTACCCATTGGTTCTTAAAGAATATTACCCATTGGTTCTTACAGAATATAACCCATTGGTTCTTAAAGAATATTACCCATAGGTTCTTAAATAATATTACCTATTGGTTCTTAAAGAATATTACCCATTGGTTCTTAAAGAATATTACCCATTGGTTCTTACAGAATATTACCCATTGGTTCTTAAATAATATTACCCATTGGTTCTTAAAGAATATTACCCATTGGTTCTTAAATAATATTACCACCCATTGGTTCTTGAAGAATATTACCCATTGGTTCTTAAAGAATATTACCCATTGGTTCTTAAATAATATTACCACCAATTGGTTCTTAAAGAATATTACCACCCATTGGTTCTTAAAGAATATTATCACCCATTGGTTCTTAAAGAATATAACCACCCATTGGTTCTTAAATAATATAACCACCCATTGGTTCTTAAAGAATGTTACCCATTGGTTCTTACAGAATATTACCACCCATTGGTTCTTAAAGCCTCTACTGACTTCCCATCCCGCATCCCATCTTCCCATCCCACACCCTGTCGGTGTCCTGACTCTGATCTCCTTTACTCTGACCCCTGTTGGTGTCCTGACTCTGATCTCCTTTACTCTGACCCCTGTCGGTGTCCTGACTCTGAACTCCTTTACTCTGACCCCTGTCGGTGTCCTGACTCTGAACTCCTTTACTCTGACCCCAATCGGTGTCCTGACTCTGAACTCCTTTACTCTGACCCCTGTCGGTGTCCTGACTCTAAACTCCTTTACTCTGACCCCTGTCGGTGTCCTGACTCTGATCTCTTTTACTCTGACCCCTGTCGGTGTCCTGACTCTAAACTCCTTTACTCTGACCCCTGTCGGTGTCCTGACTCTGAACCCCTTTTACTCTGACCCCTGTTGGTGTCCTTACTCTAAACTCCTTTACTCTGACCCCTGTCGGTGTCCTGACTCTGAACCCCTTTTACTCTGACCCCGGTTGGTGTCCTGTCTCTAAACTCCTTTACTCTGACCCCTGTTGGTGTCCTAACTCTAAACTCCTTTACTCTGACCCCTGTCGGTGTCTTGACTCTGAACTCCTTTACTCTGACCCCTGTCGGTGTCCTGACTCTGAACTCCTTTACTCTGACCCCTGTCGGTGTCCTGACTCTGAACTGCGTCCTAACCCTAGACTGAACCTGAAGTCAATCTTAGTGTCAAACTAGACCTCTGCACTGTGTCCTATTTGCCCCCTGACTCTATTCTGTATCCTCCCTACTGTATTGTCTGTTTCCTAAATGTTTCCTGACTCTATTCTGTATCCTCCCTACTTATCGTTTGTGTTGCAGGTCTGACTGGTCTGTGTCCTACCTCTAGACAGTCTCTATGGTCTCTATGGTCTGTGTTGTAGGTCTGACTCCTCTATTTGGCCTACCTCTAGACAGTCCTAACTGTAGTCTCTATGGTCTGTGTTGTAGGTCTGCCTGGTCTATGTGTCCTACATCTAGACAGTCCTAACTGTAGTCTCTATGGTCTGTGTTGCAGGTCTGCCTGGTCTATGTGTC
>NC_088400.1:4376919-4424419 GCF_034236695.1 Oncorhynchus nerka
CCAGACACAGGGCCAGACACAGGGCCAGACACAGGGCCAATCACAGGGCCAGACACAGGGCCAGACACAGGGCCAGACACAGGGCCAGACACAGGGCCAGACACAGCCAGACACAGGGCCAGACCAGACACAGGGCCAGACACAGGGCCAGACACAGGGCCAGACACAGGGCCAGACACAGAGCCAGACACAGAGCCAGACACAGGGCCAGGCACAGGGCCAGACACAGGGCCAGACACAGGGCCAGACACAGAGCCAGACACAGGGCCAGACACAGGGCCAGGCACAGGGCCAGGCACAGGGCCAGACACAGAGCCAGACACAGGGCCAGACACAGGGCCAGACACAGGGCCAGACACAGGGCCAGACACAGGGCCAGACACAGAGCCAGACACAGGGCCAGACACAGGGCCAGACACAGAGCCAGACACAGGGCCAGACACAGGGCCAGACACAGGGCCAGACACAGGGCCTGTTTAGGTTGTTTGCTCAAGGGCACAGCAGAAAGAATGACTGCAGCCTCATGCTTTTTCATGTTTATTTTGTTGTTGTTGGTGTTTGTCATGTTCCAGGTTGTAGGAGAGGTTTTCTGACGTCAGCGAGATTTCCCGGATATATACATCTTCAATAAATCAGTTTTTTTTCCCTCTGTGTTTTGATGATTTTCTTGTCTTCCCACCCTTTTCAGACCTGAGGAAGAACTTTGAGGAGGAGCCAATGGGGAAGGAAGTCTCGTTGAACCAGGAAGTGTTGTTACGCTGTCATCCTCCAGAGGGCGTACCACCAGCTGAGGTGAGAGATGGACTGTTGTCCCATTCTCTACTTTTTTTTCCAATTCTTTTTTTAAATAATCATGAATTTCAAAGCACTTCAAACATAAAGCTACACAGAGAGATGTACAACAAGACCGTAGATCAGTGCCTCTTCAAGGAGTGGTCTCTTCCTCTTCAAGGAGTGGTCTCTTCCTCTTCAAGGAGTGGTCTCTTCCTCTTCAAGGAGTGGTCTCTTCCTCTTCAAGGAGTGGTAGAGAGGTCCCTGCCTTCCAATAAGCTTCATCCTCCTCTTCAAGGAGTGGTAGAGAGGACCCTGCCTTCCAATGAGCTTCATCCTCCTCTTCAAGGAGTGGTAGAGAGGTCCCTGCCTTCCAATAAGCTTCATCCTCTTCTTCAAGGAGTGGTAGAGAGGTCCCTGCCTTCCAATAAGCTTCATCCTCCTCTTCAAGGAGTGGTAGAGAGGACCCTGCCTTCCAATGAGCTTCATCCTCTTCTTCAAGGAGTGGTAGAGAGGTCCCTGCCTACCAATAAGCTTCATCCTCTTCTTCAAGGAGTGGTAGAGAGGACCCTGCCTTCCAATAATTATATCTCTAATTATTATCCCTTATTGATTTCTGATCACTTTTTCATCATAGGGGGGTAGGCAGTATATCACAGTGTTGAGTCTCATCCCTCAGGGCTTGGTCTCAGGGCTGGGGCTCTCGGGACTGGGGCTCTCAGGGCTGGGTCTCAGGGCTTGTTCTCAGGACTGGGGCTCTCAGGGCTGGGTCTCAGGGCTGGTTCTCAGGACTGGGGCTCTCAGGACTGGGGCTCTCAGGACTGGGGCTCTCAGGACTGGGGCTTTCAGGCCTTAGTACTTACTGGCAAATCTGCAGGTTCATCCCCAACTACTCAGACAGCACAGGGACTAACTACCCGGAACAGCTAGCTACTCTGAAACAGTATAGGAATACATTGTTACATTGTACCAGCACAAGAAGCTATGATAGGTAATCACACAGCATAGACCAGTAGAAGAATAGCAAGCTCCACTGTCTTTGGGACAACTTAGGGACCACTGTCTGTGGGACACTTAGGCACCACTGTCCGTGGGACACTTAGGCACCACTGTCTGTGGGACAACTTAGGGACCACTGTCCATGGGACCCTTAGGGACCACTGTCCGTGGGACAGCGTATCTACCACTGTCTGTGGGACAAGTTAGGGACCACTGTCTGTGGGACAAGTTAGGGACCACTGTCAGTGGGACACTTAGGGACCACTGTCCGTGGGACACTTAGGGACCACTGTCCGTGGGACACTTAGGGACCACTGTCCGTGGGACACTTAGGCACCACTGTCCGTGGGACACTTAGGCACCACTGTCCGTGGGACACTTAGGCACCACTGTCCGTGGGACACTTAGGCACCACTGTCCGTGGGACACTTAGGCACCACTGTCCGTGGGACACTTAGGCACCACTGTCCGTGGGACACTTAGGCACCACTGTCCGTGGGACACTTAGGCACCACTGTCCGTGGGACACTTAGGCACCACTGTCCGTGGGACACTTAGGCACCACTGTCTGTGGGACACTTAGGGACCACTGTCTGTGGGACAAGTTAGGCACCACTGTCTGTGGGACAAGTTAGGCACCACTGTCCGTGGGACACTTAGGGACCACTGTCCGTGGGACACTTAGGGACCACTGTCCATGGGACACTTAGGGACCACTGTCTGTGGGACAACGTATCGACCACTGTCTGTGGGACAAGATAGGGACCACTGTCCGTGAGACACTTAGGGACCACTGTCCGTGGGACACTTAGGGACCACTGTCCATGGGACACTTAGGGACCACTGTCCGTGGGACACTTAGGGACCACTGTCCATGGGACACTTAGGGACCACTGTCCGTGGGACACTTAGGGACCACTGTCCATGGGACACTTAGGGACCACTGTCCGTGGGACACTTAGGGACCACTGTCTGTGGGACAACGTATCGACCACTGTCTGTGGGACAAGATAGGGACCACTGTCCGTGAGACACTTAGGGACCACTGTCCATGGGACACTTAGGGACCACTGTCCATGGGACACTTAGGGACCACTGTCCGTGGGACACTTAGGGACCACTGTCCATGGGACACTTAGGGACCACTGTCCGTGGGACACTTAGGGACCACTGTCTGTGGGACACTTAGGGACCACTGTCCGTGGGACACTTAGGGACCACTGTCTGTGGGACAGCGTATCGACCACTGTCTGTGGGACAAGTTAGCGACCACTGTCCATGGGACACTTAGGGATCACTGTCCGTGGGACAAGTTAGGGACCACTGTCCATGGGACACTTAGGGACCACTGTCTGTGGGACACTTAGGGACCACTGTCTGTGGGACACTTAGGGACCACTGTCCGTGGGACACTTAGGGACCACTGTCCGTGGGACACTTAGGGACCACTGTCCGTGGGACACTTAGGGACCACTGTCCGTGGGACACTTAGGGACCACTGTCCATGGGACACTTAGGGACCACTGTCCGTGGGACACTTAGGGACCACTGTCCTTAGGGACCACTGTCCGTGGGACACTTAGGGACCACTGTCCATGGGACACTTAGGGACCACTGTCCGTGGGACACTTAGGGACCACTGTCCATGGGACACTTAGGGACCACTGTCTGTGGGACACTTAGGGACCACTGTCTGTCCGTGGGAGGGACCACTGTCCGTGAGACACTTAGGGACCACTGTCCGTGGGACACTTAGGGACCACTGTCCGTGGGACACTTAGGGACCACTGTCCATGGGACACTTAGGGACCACTGTCCGTGGGACACTTAGGGACCACTGTCCATGGGACACTTAGGGACCACTGTCCGTGGGACACTTAGGGACCACTGTCCGTGGGACACTTAGGGACCACTGTCTGTGGGACACTTAGGGACCACTGTCCGTGGGACACTTAGGGACCACTGTCTGTGGGACAGCGTATCGACCACTGTCCATGGGACACTTAGGGACCACTGTCTGTGGGACACTTAGGGACCACTGTCTGTGGGACACTTAGGGACCACTGTCCGTGGGACACTTAGGGACCACTGTCCGTGGGACATTTAGGGACCACTGTCCGTGGGACAGCGTAGAAACCAGTAGCAGAATAACCAGAATGTTTTTTGAATAGTACAGGGACAGTCAGACGTGTTCATAAATGGCACCCTATTCCCTACATAGTGCACTACTATGGGCTCTGGTCAAAGGTAGGGCACTACTATGGGCTCTGGTCAAAAGTAGGGCACTACTATGGGCTCTGGTCAAAAGTAGGGCACTACTTTGGGCTCTGGTCAAAAGTAGGGCACTATATATGGAATAGGGTGCCATTTCAGACACTGCATGGAGCAACAGCAGAAAAAGCCAGACACTGTCCAGCAGGATATGGCATAAGCTAGCTAGCTAGAGAACATTATGTTTGTTCCAGCCACTCAATAGCTAGCCAGAGGACAGGATGTAACAGCAATGTCATCTAGCTAGCCAGAGAACAGTATGGTCGTTAGAGCCACTCCATTAGAGTTCTGGGACTCTAAACAACAACAAGCTAGCTAGCCAGAGAACATTATGGTTGTTAGAGCCACTCCATTAGAGTTCTGGGACTCTAAACAACAACAAGCTAGCTAGCTAGCTAGAGAACATTATGGTTGTTAGAGCCACTCCATCAGAGTTCTGGGACTCTAAACAACAACAAGCTAGCTAGCCAGAGAACAGTATGGTCGTTAGAGCCACTCCATTAGAGTTCTGGGACTCTAAACAACAACAAGCTAGCTAGCTAGCCAGAGAACATTATGGTTGTTAGAGCCACTCCATTAGAGTTCTGGGACTCTAAACAACAACAAGCTAGCTAACCAGAGAACATTATCGTTGTTAGAGCACTCCATCAGAGTTCTGGGACTCTAAACAACAACAAGGTAGCTAGCTAGCTAGAGAACATTATGGTTGGTAGAGCCACTCCATTAGAGTTCTGGGACTCTAAACAACAACAAGCTAGCTAACCAGAGAACATTATCGTTGTTAGAGCACTCCATCAGAGTTCTGGGACTCTAAACAACAACAAGCTAGCTAGCTAGCTAGAGAACATTATGGTTGGTAGAGCCACTCCATTAGAGTTCTGGTACTCTAAACAACAATAAGCTAGCTAGCCAGAGAACAGTATGTTTGTTCCAGCCACTCAATAGCTAGCCAGAGGACAGGATGTAACAGCAATGTCATTCTGCTCTGCCAGGTTTGTGTAGGAGCAGCTGGGAGCATGTGAGGAAAGCTAGCCCCTGTCCAACAGCAGAGACAGAACATCGGTTCTGTTGGAGACAACAAGGTTCAGGGACCGTCACAGTAGCAATAGGACCGGAGGTGGTCAGGAGGACACAGCACACGGACAGAGAGTAGCAGAGAAACAGCCAGAAAAGATCTGACAAATCACACGGACTGCAGAGGAAACCTGACAGAGACATAGCTACTCTCACAGGGATTAGACTGGACATAAATTGACAGAGACATAGCTACTCTCACAGGGATTAGACTGGACATAACCTGACAGAGACATAGCTACTCTCACAGGGATTAGACTGGACATAACCTGACAGAGACATAGCTACTCTCACTGGGATTAGACTGGACATAACCTGACAGAGACACAGCTACTCTCACAGGGATTATACTGGACATAACCTGACAGAGACATAGCTACTCTCACAGGGATTATACTGGACATAACCTGACAGAGACATAGCTACTCTCACAGGGATTATACTGGACATAACCTGACAGAGACATAGCTACTCTCACAGGGATTAGACTGGACATAACCTGACAGAGACATAGCTACTCTCACAGGGATTATACTGGACATAACCTGACAGAGACATAGCTACTCTCACAGGGATTATACTGGACATAACCTGACAGAGACACAGCTACTCTCACAGGGATTATACTGGACATAACCTGACAGAGACATAGCTACTCTCACAGGGATTAGACTGGACATAAATTGACAGAGACATAGCTACTCTCACAGGGATTAGACTGGACATAACCTGACAGAGACATAGCTACTCTCACAGGGATTCGACTGGACATAACCTGACAGAGACACAGCTACTCTCACAGGGATTAGACTGGACATAACCTGACAGAGACACAGCTACTCTCACAGGGATTAGACTGGACATAACCTGACAGAGACATAGCTACTCTCACTGGGATTAGACTGGACATAACCTGACAGAGACACGTGTAGAATTCACAATGTTTATCTACCTCTGAAAGGATTTACTGAATACCTTCCCCCTGTCTGTGTCTGTAATAATGTCATCTCACCAGCGGGCCCATAGTCCTCTGGGCCGGGGACGGGGACAGGGACGTCCCTCTGTCTGTCCCTGGTTGTGAACATGAAAACACACAGTTTGTTTGAAGCTTCCTGTTATTTTCAGGTGGAGTGGCAGAGGAACGAGCACGTGATCGACCCGGTAAGCGAGCCCAACTTCTTGGTGACTGGGGACCGTAATCTGATCATCAAACAGGCCAGGCTGGCGGACACGGCCAACTACACCTGCGTGGCCAAGAACATTGTGGCTCGACGCAGGAGCTCCCCCGCCACCGTTCTGGTCTACGGTATGTACACACAGAGATATGTACACACACACACAGATATGGATATACACACAGAGATACGTACACACACACACACACATATATGTACACACACACACACATACATGTACACACACACACACACACACACACACACACACACACACACACACACACACACACACACACACACACACACACACACATATATGTATATGTACACACACACATACATGTACACACACACAAAAGCACACACACACACAAACAAACACACACAGACACGTACAGACACACACATGCACACGCGCACACACACACACACACACACACACACACACACACACACACACACACACACACACTAGGGTAGACAGGGGTTAATGCTTTGTCCAGAGGTTTGGTGACCTACGATTGGGAGCTTCAGAGCAGATCCAAAGAAACAAGAGTTCTGCTGAGAGGTTTGATTATGTTGTGACTGAGTGGCAAGCCTGTATGAACTTTTCAATCACACACACGTGCCTACGCATACGTAGTGCACACACACACACACACACACACACACACACACACACACACACACACACACACACACACACACACACACACACACACACACACACACACATTCATGTGTTTTATATGATGTTAGATAGTTCTGCCAGCAGAAAGGCAAACAGGTACAGAAACCACCTCAAATCTTCCAGTATCTTTATAGTAACAACTAGTCTACACAGACACAGACAGCTGATATAGTAACAACTAGTCTACACAGACACAGACAGCTGATATAGTAACAACTAGTCTATACAGACAGCTGATATAGTAACAACTAGTCTACACAGACAGCTGATATAGTAACAACTAGTCTACACAGACAGCTGATATAGTAACAACTAGTCTATACAGACACAGACAGCTGATATAGTAACAACTAGTCTATACAGACAGCTGATATAGTAACAACTAGTCTATACAGACAGCTGATATAGTAACAACTAGTCTACACAGACACAGACACAGACAGCTGATATAGTAACAACTAGTCTACACAGACACAGACACAGACAGCTGATATAGTAACAACTAGTCTACACAGACACAGACACAGACAGCTGATATAGTAACAACTAGTCTATACAGACAGCTGATATAGTAACAACTAGTCTATACAGACAGCTGATATAGTAACAAATAGTCTATACAGACAGCTGATATAGTAACAACTAGTCTATACAGACAGATGATATAGTAACAACTAGTCTATACAGACAGCTGATATAGTAACAACTAGTCTATACAGACAGCTGATATAGTAACAACTAGTCTATACAGACAGCTGATATAGTAACAACTAGTCTATACAGACAGCTGATATAGTAACAACTAGTCTATACAGACAGCTGATATAGTAACAACTAGTCTATACAGACAACTGATATAGTAACAACTAGTCTACAGAGACACAGACACAGACAGCTGATATAGTAACAACTAGTCTACACAGACACAGACACAGACAGCTAATATAGTAACAACTAGTCTACACAGACACAGACAGCTGATATAGTAACAACTAGTCTACACAGACACAGACAGCTGATATAGTAACAACTAGTCTATACAGACACAGACAGCTGATATAGTAACAACTAGTCTATACAGACAGCTGATATAGTAACAACTAGTCTATACAGACACAGACACAGACAGCTGATATAGTAACAACTAGTCTATACAGACAGCTGATATAGTAACAACTAGTCTACACAGACACAGACACAGACAGCTGATATAGTAACAACTAGTCTATACAGACAGCTGATATAGTAACAACTGGTCTATACAGACACAGACAGCTGATATAGTAACAACTAGTCTACACAGACACAGACACAGACAGCTGATATAGTAACAACTAGTCTACACAGACACAGACACAGACAGCTGATATAGTAACAACTAGTCTACACAGACACAGACAGCTGATATAGTAACAACTAGTCTACACAGACACAGACAGCTGATATAGTAACAACTAGTCTACACAGACACAGACACAGACAGCTGATATAGTAACAACTAGTCTACACAGACACAGACACAGACAGCTGATATAGTAACAACTAGTCTATACAGACACAGACAGCTGATATAGTAACAACTAGTCTATACAGGCACAGACAGCTGATATAGTAACAACTAGTCTACACAGACACAGACAGCTGATATAGTAACAACTAGTCTACACAGACAGCTGATATAGTAACAACTAGTCTACACAGACAACTGATATAGTAACAACTAGTCTATACAGACAGCTGATATAGTAACAACTAGTCTACACAGACACAGACAGCTGATATAGTAACAACTAGTCTTTACAGACAGCTGATATAATAACAACTAGTCTACACAGACAGCTGATATAGTAACAACTAGTATACACAGACACAGACAGCTGATATAGTAACAACTAGTCTATACAGACAGCTGATATAGTAACAACTAGTCTATACAGACAGCTGATATAGTAACAACTAGTCTATACAGACACAGACACAGACAGCTGATATAGTAACAACTAGTCTACACAGACACAGACAGCTGATATAGTAACAACTAGTCTATACAGACACAGACACAGACAGCTGATATAGTAACAACTAGTCTACACAGACACAGACAGCTGATGTAGTAACAACTAGTCTATACAGACACAGACAGCTGATATAGTAACAACTAGTCTATACAGACAGCTGATATAGTAACAACTAGTCTATACAGACACAGACACAGATAGCTGATATAGTAACAACTAGTCTATACAGACATCTGATATACTAACAACTAGTCTATACAGACACAGACACAGACAGCTGATATAGTAACAACTAGTCTATACAGACAGCTGATATAGTAACAACTAGTCTACACAGACAGCTGATATAGTAACAACTAGTCTATACAGACACAGACACAGACAGCTGATATAGTAACAACTAGTCTATACAGACAGCTGATATAGTAACAACTAGTCTATACAGACAGCTGATATAGTAACAACTAGTCTACACAGACACAGACAGCTGATATAATAACAACTAGTCTATACAGACACATACACAGACAGCTGATATAGTAACAACTAGTCTATACAGACAGCTGATATAGTAACAACTAGTCTACACAGACACAGACAGCTGATATAGTAACAACTAGTCTATACAGACACAGACAGCTGATATAGTAACAACTAGTCTATACAGACAGCTGATATAGTAACAACTAGTCTATACAGAGACAGACACAGACAGCTGATATAGTAACAACTAGTCTATACAGACAGCTGATATAGTAACAACTAGTCTATACAGACACAGACACAGACAGCTGATATAGTAACAACTAGTCTATACAGACAGCTGATATAGTAACAACTAGTCTACACAGACACAGACAGCTGATATAGTAACAACTAGTCTATACAGACACAGACACAGACAGCTGATATAGTAACAACTAGTCTATACAGACACAGACAGCTGATATAGTAACAACTAGTCTACACAGACACAGACAGCTGATATAGTAACAACTAGTCTACACAGACACAGACACAGACAGCTGATATAGTAACAACTAGTCTACACAGACACAGACAGTTGATATAGTAACAACTAGTCTACACAGACACATACAGCTGATATAGTAACAACTAGTCTACACAGACACAGATAGCTGATATAGTGACAACTGGTCTACACAGACACAGACACAGACAGCTGATATAGTAACAACTAGTCTATACAGACACAGACAGCTGATATAGTAACAACTAGTCTATACAGACAGCTGATATAGTAACAACTAGTCTATACAGACACAGACACAGACAGCTGATATAGTAACAACTAGTCTATACAGACAGCTGATATAGTAACAACTAGTCTACACAGACACAGACACAGACAGCTGATATAGTAACAACTAGTCTATACAGACACAGACACAGATAGCTGATATAGTAACAACTAGTCTATACAGACATCTGATATACTAACAACTAGTCTATACAGACACAGACACAGACAGCTGATATAGTAACAACTAGTCTATACAGACAGCTGATATAGTAACAACTAGTCTACACAGACAGCTGATATAGTAACAACTAGTCTATACAGACACAGACACAGACAGCTGATATAGTAACAACTAGTCTATACAGACAGCTGATATAGTAACAACTAGTCTATACAGACAGCTGATATAGTAACAACTAGTCTACACAGACACAGACAGCTGATATAATAACAACTAGTCTATAGTCTACACAGACAGCAGACACATACACAGACAGCTGATATAGTAACAACTAGTCTATACAGACAGCTGATATAGTAACAACTAGTCTACACAGACACAGACAGCTGATATAGTAACAACTAGTCTATACAGACACAGACAGCTGATATAGTAACAACTAGTCTACACAGACAGCTGATATAGTAACAACTAGTCTATACAGAGACAGACACAGACAGCTGATATAGTAACAACTAGTCTATACAGACAGCTGATATAGTAACAACTAGTCTATACAGACACAGACACAGACAGCTGATATAGTAACAACTAGTCTATACAGACAGCTGATATAGTAACAACTAGTCTACAGACAGACACAGACAGCTGATATAGTAACAACTAGTCTATACAGACACAGACACAGACAGCTGATATAGTAACAACTAGTCTATACAGAGCTGATATAGTAACAACAGACAGCTGATATAGTAACAACTAGTCTACACAGACACAGACAGCTGATATAGTAACAACTAGTCTACACAGACACAGACACAGACAGCTGATATAGTAACAACTAGTCTATACAGACACAGCTGATATAGTAACAACTAGTCTACAGACACACAGACACAGACAGCTGATATAGTAACAACTAGTCTATACAGACACAGACAGCTGATATAGTAACAACTAGTCTACACAGACACAGACAGCTGATATAGTAACAACTAGTCTATACAGACACAGACAGCTGATATAGTAACAACTAGTCTATACAGACAGCTGATATAGTAACAACTAGTCTATACAGACACAGACACAGACAGCTGATATAGTAACAACTAGTCTATACAGACAGCTGATATAGTAACAACTAGTCTATACAGACACAGACACAGACAGCTGATATAGTAACAACTAGTCTATACAGACAGCTGATATAGTAACAACTGGTCTATACAGACACAGACACAGACAGCTGATATAGTAACAACTAGTCTATACAGACACAGACAGCTGATATAGTAACAACTAGTCTACACAGACACAGACACAGACAGCTGATATAGTAACAACTAGTCTATACAGACACAGACAGCTGATATAGTAACAACTAGTCTACACAGACAGCTGATATAGTAACAACTGATATAGTAACAACTAGTCTATAACAGACACAGACAGCTGATATAGTAACAACTAGTCTACACAGACACAGACAGCTGATATAGTAACAACTAGTCTATACAGACAGCTGATATAGTAACAACTAGTCTATACAGACACAGACAGCTGATATAGTAACAACTAGTCTATACAGACACAGACAGCTGATATAGTAACAACTAGTCTACACAGACAGCTGATATAGTAACAACTAGTCTACACAGACAGCTGATATAGTAACAACTAGTCTACACAGACACAGACAGCTGATATAGTAACAACTAGTCTATACAGACAGCTGATATAGTAACAACTAGTCTATACAGACACAGACAGCTGATATAGTAACAACTAGTATACACAGACACAGACAGCTGATATAGTAACAACTAGTCTATACAGACAGCTGATATAGTAACAACTAGTCTACACAGACAGCTGATATAGTAACAACTAGTATACACAGACACAGACAGCTGATATAGTAACAACTAGTCTATACGGACACAGACAGCTGATATAGTAACAACTAGTCTACACAGACACAGACAGCTGATATAGTAACAACTAGTCTATACAGACACAGACACAGACAGCTGATATAGTAACAACTAGTCTATACAGACACCGACACAGACAGCTGATATAGTAACAACTAGTCTATACAGACAGCTGATATAGTAACAACTAGTCTACACAGACACAGACAGCTGATATAGTAACAACTAGTCTACACAGACACAGACAGCTGATATAGTAACAACTAGTCTACACAGACACAGACAGCTGATATAGTAACAACTAGTCTATACAGACACAGACACAGACAGCTGATATAGTAACAACTAGTCTATACAGACACAGACACAGACAGCTGATATAGTAACAACTAGTCTATACAGACAGCTGATATAGTAACAACTAGTCTACACAGACACAGACAGCTGATATAGTAACAACTAGTATACACAGACACAGACAGCTGATATAGTAACAACTAGTCTATACAGACAGCTGATATAGTAACAACTAGTCTACACAGACACAGACAGCTGATATAGTAACAACTAGTCTATACAGACACAGACACAGACAGCTGATATAGTAACAACTAGTCTACACAGACACAGACAGCTGATATAGTAACAACTAGTATACACAGACACAGACAGCTGATATAGTAACAACTAGTCTACACAGACACAGACAGCTGATATAGTAACAACTAGTCTATACAGACACAGACACAGACAGCTGATATAGTAACAACTAGTCTACACAGACAGCTGATATAGTAACAACTAGTATACACAGACACAGACAGCTGATATAGTAACAACTAGTCTATACAGACACAGACACATACAGCTGATATAGTAACAACTAGTCTACACAGACACAGACAGCTGATATAGTAACAACTAGTCTACACAGACACAGACAGCTGATATAGTAACAACTAGTCTATACAGACACAGACACAGACAGCTGATATAGTAACAACTAGTCTATACAGACACAGACAGCTGATATAGTAACAACTAGTATACACAGACACAGACAGCTGATATAGTAACAACTAGTCTATACAGACAGCTGATATAGTAACAACTAGTCTACACAGACACAGACAGCTAATATAGTAACAACTAGTCTATACAGACACAGACACAGACAGCTGATATAGTAACAACTAGTCTATACAGACACCGACACAGACAGCTGATATAGTAACAACTAGTCTATACAGACAGCTGATATAGTAACAACTAGTCTACACAGACACAGACAGCTGATATAGTAACAACTAGTCTACACAGACACAGACAGCTGATATAGTAACAACTAGTCTATACAGACACAGACACAGACAGCTGATATAGTAACAACTAGTCTATACAGACAGCTGATATAGTAACAACTAGTCTACACAGACACAGACAGCTGATGTAGTAACAACTGGTCTATACAGCCACAGACACAGACAGCTGATATAGTAACAACTAGTCTACACAGACACAGACAGCTGATATAGTAACAACTAGTATACACAGACACAGACAGCTGATATAGTAACAACTAGTCTATACAGACACTGACACAGACAGCTGATATAGTAACAACTAGTCTACACAGACACAGACAGCTGATATAGTAACAACTAGTACACACAGACACAGACAGCTGATATAGTAACAACTAGTCTACACAGACACAGACAGCTGATATAGTAACAACTAGTCTACACAGACACAGACAGCTGATATAGTAACAACTAGTCTACACAGACACAGACAGCTGATGTAGTAACAACTGGTCTATACAGACACTGACACAGACAGCTGATATAGTAACAACTAGTCTACACAGACACAGACAGCTGATATAGTAACAACTAGTATACACAGACACAGACAGCTGATATAGTAACAACTAGTCTATACAGACACAGACACAGACAGCTGATATAGTAACAACTAGTCTATACAGACACAGACAGCTGATATAGTAACAACTAGTATACACAGACACAGACAGCTGATATAGTAACAACTAGTCTATACAGACAGCTGATATAGTAACAACTAGTCTACACAGACACAGACAGCTAATATAGTAACAACTAGTCTATACAGACACAGACACAGACAGCTGATATAGTAACAACTAGTCTATACAGACACCGACACAGACAGCTGATATAGTAACAACTAGTCTATACAGACAGCTGATATAGTAACAACTAGTCTACACAGACACAGACAGCTGATATAGTAACAACTAGTCTACACAGACACAGACAGCTGATATAGTAACAACTAGTCTATACAGACACAGACACAGACAGCTGATATAGTAACAACTAGTCTATACAGACAGCTGATATAGTAACAACTAGTCTACACAGACACAGACAGCTGATATAGTAACAACTAGTATACACAGACACAGACAGCTGATATAGTAACAACTAGTCTATACAGACACTGACACAGACAGCTGATATAGTAACAACTAGTCTACACAGACACAGACAGCTGATATAGTAACAACTAGTACACACAGACACAGACAGCTGATATAGTAACAACTAGTCTACACAGACACAGACAGCTGATATAGTAACAACTAGTCTACACAGACACAGACAGCTGATATAGTAACAACTAGTCTACACAGACACAGACAGCTGATGTAGTAACAACTGGTCTATACAGACACTGACACAGACAGCTGATATAGTAACAACTAGTCTACACAGACACAGACAGCTGATATAGTAACAACTAGTATACACAGACACAGACAGCTGATATAGTAACAACTAGTCTATACAGACACAGACACAGACAGCTGATATAGTAACAACTAGTCTATACAGACACAGACACAGACAGCTGATATAGTAACAACTAGTCTATACAGACACAGACAGCTGATATAGTAACAACTAGTATACACAGACACAGACAGCTGATATAGTAACAACTAGTCTACACAGACACAGACAGCTGATATAGTAACAACTAGTCTACACAGACACAGACAGCTGATATAGTAACAACTAGTCTACACAGACACAGACAGCTGATATAGTAACAAATAGTCTACACAGACACAGACAGCTGATATAGTAACAACTAGTCTACACAGACACAGACACAGACAGCTGATATAGTAACAACTAGTCTACACAGACACAGACAGCTGATATAGTAACAACTAGTCTATACAGACACAGACACAGACAGCTGATATAGTAACAACTAGTCTACACAGACACAGACAGCTGATATAGTAACAACTAGTCTATACAGACACAGACAGCTGATATAGTAACAACTAGTCTACACAGACACAGACACAGACAGCTGATATAGTAACAACTAGTCTACACAGACACAGACAGCTGATATAGTAACAACTAGTCTATACAGACAGCTGATATAGTAACAACTAGTCTACACAGACACAGACAGCTGATATAGTAACAACTAGTCTATACAGACACAGACACAGACAGCTGATATAGTAACAACTAGTCTATACAGACAGCTGATATAGTAAGAACTAGTCTATACAGACACAGACACAGACAGCTGATATAGTAACAACTAGTCTATACAGACACAGACAGCTGATATAGTAACAACTAGTCTACACAGACAGCTGATATAGTAACAACTAGTCTACACAGACAGCTGATATAGTAACAACTAGTCTACACAGACACAGACAGCTGATATAGTAACAACTAGTCTATACAGACACAGACAGCTGATATAGTAACAACTAGTCTATACAGACAGCTGATATAGTAACAACTAGTCTACACAGACAGCTGATATAGTAACAACTAGTCTACACAGACACAGACAGCTGATATAGTAACAACTAGTATACACAGACACAGACAGCTGATATAGTAACAACTAGTCTATACAGACAGCTGATATAGTAACAACTAGTCTACACAGACACAGACAGCTGATATAGTAACAACTGGTCTATACAGCCACAGACACAGACAGCTGATATAGTAACAACTAGTCTACACAGACACAGACAGCTGATATAGTAACAACTAGTATACACAGACACAGACAGCTGATATAGTAACAACTAGTCTACACAGACACAGACAGCTGATATAGTAACAACTAGTATACACAGACACAGACAGCTGATATAGTAACAACTAGTCTATACAGACACAGACACAGACAGCTGATATAGTAACAACTAGTCTATACAGACAGCTGATATAGTAACAACTAGTCTACACAGACACAGACAGCTGATATAGTAACAACTAGTCTATACAGACACAGACACAGACAGCTGATATAGTAACAACTAGTATACACAGACACAGACACAGACAGCTGATATAGTAACAACTAGTCTATACAGACACAGACAGCTGATATAGTAACAACTAGTCTATACAGACACAGACAGCTGATATAGTAACAACTAGTCTACACAGACACAGACACAGACAGCTGATATAGTAACAACTAGTCTATACAGACACAGACAGCTGATATAGTAACAACTAGTCTATACAGACACAGACACAGACAGCTGATATAGTAACAACTAGTCTACACAGACACAGACAGCTGATATAGTAACAACTAGTCTACACAGACACAGACAGCTGATATAGTAACAACTAGTCTACACAGACACAGACAGCTGATATAGTAACAACTAGTATACACAGACACAAACAGCTATACAGACACAGACACAGACAGCTGATATAGTAACAACTAGTCTACACAGACACAGACAGCTGATATAGTAACAACTGATACAGACACAGACAGTTGATATAGTAACAACTAGTATACACAGACACAGACAGCTGATATAGTAACAACTAGTCTACACAGACACAGACAGCTGATATAGTAACAACTAGTCTATACAGACACAGACACAGACAGCTGATATAGTAACAACTAGTCTACACAGACACAGACAGCTGATATAGTAACAACTAGTCTACACAGACACAGACACAGACAGCTGATATAGTAACAACTAGTATACACAGACACAGACAGCTGATATAGTAACAACTAGTCTATACAGACACAGACACAGACAGCTGATATAGTAACAACTAGTCTAACACAGAAGCTGATATAGTAACAACTAGTCTACACAGACACAGACAGCTGATATAGTAACAACTAGTCTACACAGACAGACACAGACAGCTGATATAGTAACAACTAGTCTACACAGACACAGACAGCTGATATAGTAACAACTAGTCTACAGACACAGACACAGACAGCTGATATAGTAACAACTAGTCTATACAGACACAGACACAGACAGCTGATATAGTAACAACTAGTCTACACAGACACAGACAGCTGATATAGTAACAACTAGTCTACACACAGACACAGACAGCTGATATAGTAACAACTAGTCTACACAGACACAGACAGCTGATATAGTAACAACTAGTCTACACAGACACAGACAGCTGATATAGTAACAACTAGTCTACACAGACACAGACACAGACAGCTGATATAGTAACAACTAGTCTACACAGACACAGACAGCTGATATAGTAACAACTAGTCTATACAGACACAGACACAGACAGCTGATATAGTAACAACTAGTATACACAGACACAGACAGCTGATATAGTAACAACTAGTCTACACAGACACAGACAGCTGATATAGTAACAACTAGTCTACACAGACACAGACAGCTGATATAGTAACAACTAGTCTATACAGACACAGACACAGACAGCTGATATAGTAACAACTAGTCTATACAGACACAGACACAGACAGCTGATATAGTAACAACTAGTCTATACAGACACAGACAGCTGATATAGTAACAACTAGTCTACACAGACACAGACAGCTGATATAGTAACAACTAGTATACACAGACACAGACAGCTGATATAGTAACAACTAGTCTATACAGACACAGACACAGACAGCTGATATAGTAACAACTAGTCTATACAGACAGCTGATATAGTAACAACTAGTCTACACAGACACAGACAGCTGATATAGTAACAACTAGTCTACACAGACACAGACAGCTGATATAGTAACAACTAGTCTACACAGACACAGACAGCTGATATAGTAACAACTAGTCTACACAGACACAGACAGCTGATATAGTAACAACTAGTCTGATATAGTAACACAGACACAGACAGCTGATATAGTAACAACTAGTCTATACAGACACAGACACAGACAGCTGATATAGTAACAACTAGTCTACACAGACACAGACAGCTGATATAGTAACAACTAGTATACACAGACACAGACAGCTGATATAGTAACAACTAGTCTATACAGACACAGACACAGACAGCTGATATAGTAACAACTAGTCTACACAGACACAGACAGCTGATATAGTAACAACTAGTCTACACAGACACAGACAGCTGATATAGTAACAACTAGTCTACACAGACACAGACACAGACAGCTGATATAGTAACAACTAGTATACACAGACACAGACAGCTGATATAGTAACAACTAGTCTATACAGACACAGACAGCTGATATAGTAACAACTAGTCTACACAGACACAGACAGCTGATATAGTAACAACTAGTCTACACAGACACAGACAGCTGATATAGTAACAACTAGTCTACACAGACACAGACAGCTGATATAGTAACAACTAGTCTATACAGACACAGACACAGACAGCTGATATAGTAACAACTAGTCTATACAGACACAGACAGTATACACAGACACAGACAGCTGATATAGTAACAACTAGTCTACACAGACACAGACAGCTGATATAGTAACAACTATTCTCAGACACAGACAGCTGATATAGTAACAACTAGTCTACACAGACACAGACAGCTGATATAGTAACAACTAGTCTACACAGACACAGACAGCTGATATAGTAACAACTAGTCTACACAGACACAGACACAGACACAGACAGCTGATATAGTAACAACTGGTCTACACAGACAGCTGATATAGTAACAACTAGTCTACACAGACACAGACAGCTGATATAGTAACAACTAGTCTACACAGACACAGACAGCTGATATAGTAACAACTAGTCTATACACAGACACAGACAGCTGATATAGTAACAACTAGTCTATACAGACAGCTGATATAGTAACAACTAGTCTACACAGACACAGACAGCTGATATAGTAACAACTAGTATACACAGACACAGACAGCTGATATAGTAACAACTAGTCTACAGACAGACACAGACAGCTGATATAGTAACAACTAGTCTACACAGACACAGACAGCTGATATAGTAACAACTAGTCTACACAGACACAGACAGCTGATATAGTAACAACTAGTCTACACAGACACAGACACAGACACAGACAGCTGATATAGTAACAACTAGTCTACACAGACACAGACAGCTGATATAGTAACAACTAGTCTATACACAGACACAGACAGCTGATATAGTAACAACTAGTCAGACACAGACACAGACAGCTGATATAGTAACAACTAGTCTACACAGACACAGACAGCTGATATAGTAACAACTAGTCTACACAGACACAGACAGCTGATATAGTAACAACTAGTCTACAGACACAGACACAGACAGCTGATATAGTAACAACTAGTCTATACAGACACAGACAGCTGATATAGTAACAACTAGTCTATACAGACACAGACACAGACAGCTGATATAGTAACAACTAGTCTACACAGACACAGACAGCTGATATAGTAACAACTAGTCTACACAGACACAGACAGCTGATATAGTAACAACTAGTCTACACAGACACAGACAGCTGATATAGTAACAACTAGTATACACAGACACAGACAGCTGATATAGTAACAACTAGTCTATACAGACACAGACACAGACAGCTGATATAGTAACAACTAGTCTACACAGACACAGACAGCTGATATAGTAACAACTAGTCTATACAGACAGCTGATATAGTAACAACTAGTCTACACAGACACAGACAGCTGATATAGTAACAACTAGTCTATACAGACACAGACACAGACAGCTGATATAGTAACAACTAGTCTATACAGACACAGACACAGACAGCTGATATAGTAACAACTAGTCTACACAGACACAGACAGCTGATATAGTAACAACTAGTCTATACAGACACAGACACAGACAGCTGATATAGTAACAACTAGTCTACACAGACACAGACACAGACAGCTGATATAGTAACAACTAGTCTACACAGACACAGACAGCTGATATAGTAACAACTAGTCTACACAGACACAGACAGCTGATATAGTAACAACTAGTATACACAGACACAGACAGCTGATATAGTAACAACTAGTCTATACAGACACAGACACAGACAGCTGATATAGTAACAACTAGTCTACACAGACACAGACAGCTGATATAGTAACAACTAGTCTATACAGACACAGACACAGACAGCTGATATAGTAACAACTAGTCTACACAGACACAGACAGCTGATATAGTAACAACTAGTCTATACAGACACAGACACAGACAGCTGATATAGTAACAACTAGTCTATACAGACACAGACACAGACAGCTGATATAGTAACAACTAGTCTACACAGACACAGACAGCTGATATAGTAACAACTAGTCTACACAGACACAGACACAGACAGCTGATATAGTAACAACTAGTATACACAGACACAGACAGCTGATATAGTAACAACTAGTCTATACAGACACAGACACAGACAGCTGATATAGTAACAACTAGTCTATACAGACACAGACACAGACAGCTGATATAGTAACAACTAGTCTACACAGACACAGACAGCTGATATAGTAACAACTAGTCTATACAGACACAGACACAGACAGCTGATATAGTAACAACTAGTCTACACAGACACAGACAGCTGATATAGTAACAACTAGTATACACAGACACAGACAGCTGATATAGTAACAACTAGTCTATACAGACACAGACACAGACAGCTGATATAGTAACAACTAGTCTATACAGACAGCTGATATAGTAACAACTAGTCTACACAGACACAGACAGCTGATATAGTAACAACTAGTCTACACAGACACAGACAGCTGATATAGTAACAACTAGTCTACACAGACACAGACAGCTGATATAGTAACAACTAGTCTATACAGACACAGACACAGACAGCTGATATAGTAACAACTAGTCTACACAGACACAGACAGCTGATATAGTAACAACTAGTCTACACAGACACAGACAGCTGATATAGTAACAACTAGTCTATACAGACACAGACACAGACAGCTGATATAGTAACAACTAGTCTACACAGACACAGACAGCTGATATAGTAACAACTAGTCTACACAGACACAGACAGCTGATATAGTAACAACTAGTCTATACAGACACAGACACAGACAGCTGATATAGTAACAACTAGTCTACACAGACACAGACAGCTGATATAGTAACAACTAGTCTATACAGACACAGACACAGACAGCTGATATAGTAACAACTAGTCTACACAGACACAGACAGCTGATATAGTAACAACTAGTCTACACAGACACAGACAGCTGATATAGTAACAACTAGTCTACACAGACACAGACAGCTGATATAGTAACAACTAGTCTACACAGACACAGACAGCTGATATAGTAACAACTAGTCTATACAGACACAGACACAGACAGCTGATATAGTAACAACTAGTCTATACAGACACAGTAACAACAGACAGACACAGACAGCTGATATAGTAACAACTAGTCTACACAGACACAGACACAGACAGCTGATATAGTAACAACTAGTCTACACAGACACAGACAGCTGATATAGTAACAACTAGTCTATACAGACACAGACAGCTGATATAGTAACAACTAGTCTACACAGACACAGACAGCTGATATAGTAACAACTAGTCTACACAGACACAGACAGCTGATATAGTAACAACAGACAGACACAGACAGCTGATATAGTAACAACTAGTCTATACAGACACAGACACAGACAGCTGATATAGTAACAACTAGTCTACACATACACAGACAGCTGATATAGTAACTAGACAGACACAGACAGCTGATATAGTAACAACTAGTCTACACAGACACAGACAGCTGATATAGTAACAACTAGTCTATACAGACACAGACACAGACAGCTGATATAGTAACAACTAGTCTACAGACAGACAGCTGATATAGTAACAACTAGTCTACAGACACAGACACAGACAGCTGATATAGTAACAACTAGTCTATACAGACACAGACAGCTGATATAGTAACAACTAGTCTATACAGACACAGACAGCTGATATAGTAACAACTAGTCTACACAGACACAGACACACAGCTGATATAGTAACAACTAGTCTACACAGACACAGACAGCTGATATAGTAACAACTAGTCTACACAGACACAGACAGCTGATATAGTAACAACTAGTCTATACAGACACAGACAGCTGATATAGTAACAACTAGTCTACACAGACACAGACAGCTGATATAGTAACAACTAGTCTACACAGACACAGACAGCTGATATAGTAACAACTAGTCTATACAGACACAGACACAGACAGCTGATATAGTAACAACTAGTCTACACAGACACAGACAGCTGATATAGTAACAACTAGTCTATACAGACAGCTGATATAGTAACAACTAGTCTATACAGACACAGACACAGACAGCTGATATAGTAACAACTAGTCTACACAGACAGCTGATATAGTAACAACTAGTCTATACAGACACAGACAGCTGATATAGTAACAACTAGTCTACACAGACACAGACACAGACAGCTGATATAGTAACAACTAGTCTACACAGATACAGACAGCTGATAGTAACAACAGAGACACAGACACAGACAGCTGATATAGTAACAACTAGTCTATACAGACACAGACAGCTGATATAGTAACAACTAGTCTATACAGACACAGGCACAGACAGCTGATATAGTAACAACTAGTCTATACAGACACAGACAGCTGATATAGTAACAACTAGTCTACACAGACACAGACAGACACAGACAGCTGATATAGTAACAACTAGTCTACACAGACACAGACAGCTGATATAGTAACAACTAGTCTACACAGACACAGACAGCTGATATAGTAACAACTAGTCTACACAGACACAGACACAGACAGCTGATATAGTAACAACTAGTCTATACAGACACAGACAGCTGATATAGTAACAACTAGTCTATACAGACAGCTGATATAGTATAGTCTAACAACTAGTAACAACTACACAGACACAGACAGCTGATATAGTAACAACTAGTCTAACAACTAGTCTATACAGACACAGACAGCTGATATAGTAACAACTAGTCTAGTCTACAGACACAGACACAGACAGCTGATATAGTAACAACTAGTCTATACAGACACAGACAGCTGATATAGTAACAACTAGTATAGTAACAACAGACACAGACAGCTGATATAGTAACAGAAGCTGATATAGTAGTCTACACAGGCACAGACAGCTGACTAGTAACAACTAGTCTACACAGACACAGACAGCTATAGTAACAACTAGTCTACACAGACACAGACAGCTGATATAGTAACAACTAGTCTATACAGACACAGACAGCTGATATAGTAACAACTAGTCTACACAGACACAGACACAGACAGCTGATATAGTAACAACTAGTCTATACAGGCACAGACACAGACAGCTGATATAGTAACAACTAGTCTACACAGACAGCTGATATAGACAGTCAGACAGCTGATGTAGTAACAACTAGTCTACACAGACACAGCCAGCTGATATAGTAACAACTAGTCTACACAGACACAGCCAGCTGATATAGTAACAACTAGTCTATACAGACACAGGCACAGACAGCTGATATAGTAACAACTAGTCTATACAGACAGCTGATGTAGTAACAACTAGTCTGATATAGTAACAACTAGACACAGACAGCTGATATAGTAACAACTAGTCTATACAGACACAGACAGCTGATATAGTAACAACTGGTCTACACAGACACAGACACAGACAGCTGATATAGTAACAACTAGTCTATACAGGCACAGACACAGACAGCTGATATAGTAACATCTAATCTACACAGACACAGACACAGACAGCTGATATAGTAACAACTAGTCTATACAGACAGCGATGTAGTAACAACTAGTCTACACAGACACAGCCAGCTGATATAGTAACAACTAGTCTATACAGACACAGGCACAGACAGCTGATATAGTAACAACTAGTCTATACAGACACAGACAGCTGATCTAGTAACAACTAGTCTATACAGGCACAGACAGCTGATATAGTAACAACTAGTCTATACAGACACAGACAGCTGATATAGTAACAACTAGTCTATACAGGCACAGACACAGACAGCTGATATAGTAACATCTAATCTACACAGACACAGACACAGACAGCTGATATAGTAACAACTAGTCTATACAGACAGCTGATATAGTAACAACTAGTCTACACAGACACAGCCAGCTGATATAGTAACAACTAGTCTACACAGACACAGGCACAGACAGCTGATATAGTAACAACTAGTCTACAGACACAGACAGCTGATCTAGTAACAACTAGTCTACACAGACACACAGACAGCTGATATAGTAACAACTAGTCTACACAGACACAGACACAGACAGCTGATATAGTAACAACTAGTCTATACAGACAGACAGCTGATATAGTAACAACTAGTATACACAGACACAGACAGCTGATATAGTAACAACTAGTCTATACAGACACAGACAGCTGATATAGTAACAACTAGTCTACACAGACACAGACAGCTGATATAGTAACAACTAGTATACACAGACACAGACAGCTGATCTAGTAACAACTAGTCTACACAGACACAGACACAGACAGCTGATATAGTAACAACTAGTCTCACAGACACAGACAGCTGATATAGTAACAACTAGTCTATACAGACACAGACAGCTGATATAGTAACAACTAGTCTACACAGACACAGACACAGACAGCTGATATAGTAACAACTAGTCTATACAGACACAGACACAGACAGCTGATATAGTAACATCTAATCTACACAGACACAGACACAGACAGCTGATATAGTAACAACTAGTCTATACAGACAGCTGATGTAGTAACAACTAGTCTACACAGACACAGCCAGCTGATATAGTAACAACTAGTCTATACAGACACAGGCACAGACAGCTGATATAGTAACAACTAGTCTATACAGACAGCTGATGTAGTAACAACTAGTCTACACAGACACAGACAGCTGATATAGTAACAACTAGTCTACACAGACAGCTGATATAGTAACAACTAGTCTATACAGACACAGACAGCTGATATAGTAACAACTGGTCTACACAGACACAGACACAGACAGCTGATATAGTAACAACTAGTCTATACAGGCACAGACACAGACAGCTGATATAGTAACATCTAATCTACACAGACACAGACACAGACAGCTGATATAGTAACAACTAGTCTATACAGACAGCGATGTAGTAACAACTAGTCTACACAGACACAGCCAGCTGATATAGTAACAACTAGTCTATACAGACACAGGCACAGACAGCTGATATAGTAACAACTAGTCTATACAGACACAGACAGCTGATCTAGTAACAACTAGTCTACACAGACACAGACAGCTGATATAGTAACAACTAGTCTACACAGACACAGACACAGACAGCTGATATAGTAACAACTAGTCTATACAGACACAGACAGCTGATATAGTAACAACTAGTATACACAGACACAGACAGCTGATCTAGTAACAACTAGTCTACACAGACAGCTGATATAGTAACAACTAGTCTACACAGACACAGACAGCTGATATAGTAACAACTAGTATACACAGACACAGACAGCTGATCTAGTAACAACTAGTCTACACAGACACAGACACAGACAGCTGATATAGTAACAACTAGTCTACACAGACAGCTGATATAGTAACAACTAGTCTATACAGACACAGACAGCTGATATAGTAACAACTAGTCTACACAGACACAGACACAGACAGCTGATATAGTAACAACTAGTCTATACAGACACAGACACAGACAGCTGATATAGTAACATCTAATCTACACAGACACAGACACAGACAGCTGATATAGTAACAACTAGTCTATACAGACAGCTGATGTAGTAACAACTAGTCTACACAGACACAGCCAGCTGATATAGTAACAACTAGTCTATACAGACACAGGCACAGACAGCTGATATAGTAACAACTAGTCTACACAGACACAGACACAGACAGCTGATATAGTAACAACTATTCTACACAGACACAGACACAGACAGATGATATAGTAACAACTAGTCTACACAGACAGCTGATATAGTAACAACTAGTCTATACAGACAGCTGATATAGTAACAACTAGTCTACACAGACACAGCCACAGACAGCTGATATAGTAACAACTAGTCTACACAGACACAGACACAGACAGCTGATATAGTAACAACTAGTCTACACAGACACAGACACAGACAGCTGATATAGTAACAACTAGTCTACACAGACAGCTGATATAGTAACAACTAGTCTATACAGACACAGACACAGACAGCTGATATAGTAACACCTAGTCTACACAGACACAGACAGCTGATATAGTAACAACTAGTCTACACAGACACAGACAGCTGATATAGTAACAACTAGTCTATACAGACACAGACACAGACAGCTGATATAGTAACAACTAGTCTATACAGACAGCTGATATAGTAACAACTAGTCTATACAGACAGCTGATATAGTAACAACTAGTCTATACAGACACAGACAGCTGATATAGTAACAACTAGTCTACACAGACAGCTGATATAGTAACAACTAGTCTATACAGACACAGACACAGACAGCTGATATAGTAACAACTAGTCTACACAGACACATACAGCTGATATAGTAACAACTGGTCTACACAGACAGCTGATATAGTAACAACTAGTATACACAGACAAAGACAGCTGATATAGTAACAACTAGTCTACACAGACAGCTGATATAGTAACAACTAGTATACACAGACACAGACAGCTGATATAGTAACAACTAGTCTACACAGACAGCTGATATAGTAACAACTAGTCTATACAGACACAGACACAGACAGCTGATATAGCGCCCGGGACCCATTTACTTTCTATTGCTTGCTATTTTATAACGTAAATAAACGAAGCCTTAGACTCCCTGCTACCCAGAGAAATGGAGCATGAATTGCAGGTTGCTCGTTTGTGCAATTTGGTTCTTTATTCAAATCATACAAGGCTTGTCGATTGTCACGTTAATCACTGTCATTACCACGTCCATTTACTTAGTTAGGCCATGGCTCAGACTGAGTGATAATAGCCTGGGATCCTCCCAAATGGCACCCTATTCCTTACATAGTGCACAACTTTTGACCTGAGACCCTTACGGCCACTATATAATGGAATAGTACAGCATTTGGTAGACAGCCTCTGTGTTTGCTTTGGCAGGGTGGTGGGCAGTAGGGAAGGCGATAGGGAGGGATGGTGGTACGGTGAGAGGGTAGGAGGGGAGCCGGGTTGGATACGTGATAACGAGGGGGCAGGCAGTCTGACGTGGTGGAGCCACTCTGTGCTTAGAGGTAATCAGTGGCAGAGTGTCTTGGCAATTTATCACGCCGTGGTGGGCAATCAATTGCAGAGAGAGGACAAGGAAATGATTCAGCCACGGAGGCCCGGGTGGGAGCAGAAGAGGGGCGAGCAGCGAGAGAGAGAGAGAGAGAGAGGGGGAGAGAAGAGGGAGAGAGAGAGAGAGAGAGAGGGAGAGAAGAGGGAGAGGAGAGAGAGAGAGAGAGAGAGAGAGAGAGAGAGAGAGAGAGAGAGAGAGAGAGAGAGAAGAGGGAGAGGAGAGAGAGAGAGAGAGAGAGAGAGAGAGAGAGAGAGAGAGAGAGAGAGAGAGAGAAAGAGAGAGAGAGAGAGAGAGCGAGAGAGAGAGAGAGGTTGCAGGGGGGTAGATAGAGAGAGAGCAGAGAAGCCAATTTCAGAGGGAGTACTAGTCCAAAGGCTTCTCAGTCAACAAATCAGTTAATTTAAGAAGAAAGGAGAAGGAAGACACATCCCCAGTGGCACCCTATTACATAGTGTACACTACTTTTGACCAGGGCTTATAGGGCTCTGGTCAAACGTAGTGTACTATATAAAGAGTAGGGCGCCATTTGGGAGCAGGAGAGTAAATATAGAAAGTTGATTAGAATTCCGAAGACTTGATTCCATCCAATCAACTTCCATGATCCAATTCTAGCCATTATGTATTGAAGACCGACGATGAGAGACGAACACACACAGTGTGTTGCCAAGACAACAACCTCTACCTCAACGTCAGCGAGACAAATGTTGCTGGAAATGTGGACTACAGGAAATGGAGGGCCGAGCACGCCCCCCACCACCACCACCCCAATGCACATCGATGGGGCTGTAGTGGAGAGGGTCGAGAGTTTCATGGTACCCAGTGTCCACATCGTCAAGGATCTGTCATTGTCCACACACACACACCAACGCAACAACGACTCATCCCCCTCAGGAGGCTGAAAATATTTGGCATGGGACCACTCAGATCCTCAAAAAGTCGAGAGCATCATGGCTTGGTATGGCCACAGTTTTGGCAACCGACCGTGACTCATTGACTCAGTACTGGTACTCTGTGTATATAGTCAGGTTACTCATTGACTCAGTACTGGTACTCTGTGTATATAGTCAGGTTACTCATTGACTCAGTACTGGTACTCTGTGTATATAGTCAGGTTAGTCATTGACTCAGTACTGGCACTCTGTGTATATAGTCAGGTTACTCATTGACTCAGTACTGGTACTCTGTGTATATAGTCAGGTTAGTCATTGACTCAGTACTGGCACTCTGTGTATATAGTCAGGTTACTCATTGACTCAGTACTGGTACTCTGTGTATATAGTCAGGTTACTCATTGACTCAGTACTGGTACTCTGTGTATATAGTCAGGTTACTCATTGACTCAGTACTGGCACTCTGTGTATATAGTCAGGTTAGTCATTGACTCAGTACTGGTACTCTGTGTATATAGTCAGGTTACTCATTGACTCAGTACTGGTACTCTGTGTATATAGTCAGGTTACTCATTGACTCAGTACTGGTACTCTGTGTATATAGTCAGGTTACTCATTGACTCAGTACTGGTACTCTGTGTATATAGTCAGGTTACTCATTGACTCAGTACTGGTACTCTGTGTATATAGTCAGGTTACTCATTGACTCAGTACTGGTACTCTGTGTATATAGTCAGGTTACTCATTGACTCAGTACTGGTACTCTGTGTATATAGTCAGGTTACTCATTGACTCAGTACTGGTACTCTGTGTATATAGTCAGGTTACTCATTGACTCAGTACTGGTACTCTGTGTATATAGTCAGGTTACTCATTGACTCAGTACTGGTACTCTGTGTATATAGTCAGGTTACTCATTGACTCAGTACTGGTACTCTGTGTATATAGTCAGGTTACTCATTGACTCAGTACTGGTACTCTGTGTATATTGACTCAGTACTGGTACTCTGTGTATATAGTCAGGTTACTCATTGACTCAGTACTGGTACTCTGTGTATATAGTCAGGTTACTCATTGACTCAGTACTGGTACTCTGTGTATATAGTCAGGTTACTCATTGACTCAGTACTGGTACTCTGTGTATATAGTCAGGTTACTCATTGACTCAGTACTGGTACTCTGTGTATATAGTCAGGTTACTCTCATTGACTCAGTACTGGTACTCTGTGTATATAGTCAGGTTACTCATTGACTCAGTACTGGTACTCTGTGTATATAGTCAGGTTACTCATTGACTCAGTACTGGTACTCTGTGTATATAGTCATTGACTCAGTACTGGTACTCTGTGTATATAGTCAGGTTACTCATTGACTCAGTACTGGTACTCTGTGTATATAGTCAGGTTACTCATTGACTCAGTACTGGTACTCTGTGTATATAGTCAGGTTACTCATTGACTCAGTACTGGTACTCTGTGTATATAGTCAGGTTACTCATTGACTCAGTACTGGTACTCTGTGTATATAGTCAGGTTACTCATTGACTCAGTACTGGTACTCTGTGTATATAGTCAGGTTAGTCATTGACTCAGTACTGGCACTCTGTGTATATAGTCAGGTTACTCATTGACTCAGTACTGGTACTCTGTGTATATAGTCAGGTTACTCATTGTCAGTATTAGTCAGGTTACTCATTGACTCAGTACTGGTACTCTGTGTATATAGTCAGGTTACTCATTGACTCAGTACTGGTACTCTGTGTTAGTCAGGTTACTCATTGACTCAGTACTGGTACTCTGTGTATATAGTCAGGTTACTCATTGACTCAGTACTGGTACTCTGTGTATATAGTCAGGTTACTCATTGACTCAGTACTGGTACTCTGTGTATATAGTCAGGTTACTCATTGACTCAGTACTGGTACTCTGTGTATATAGTCAGGTTAGTCATTGACTCAGTACTGGTACTCTGTGTATATAGTCAGGTTACTCATTGACTCAGTACTGGTACTCTGTGTATATAGTCAGGTTACTCATTGACTCAGTACTGGTACTCTGTGTATATAGTCAGGTTACTCATTGACTCAGTACTGGTACTCTGTGTATATAGTCAGGTTACTCATTGACTCAGTACTGGTACTCTGTGTATATAGTCAGGTTACTCATTGACTCAGTACTGGTACTCTGTGTATATAGTCAGGTTACTCATTGACTCAGTACTGGTACTCTGTGTATATAGTCAGGTTACTCATTGACTCAGTACTGGTACTCTGTGTATATAGTCAGGTTACTCATTGACTCAGTACTGGTACTCTGTGTATATAGTCAGGTTACTCATTGACTCAGTACTGGTACTCTGTGTATATAGTCAGGTTACTCATTGACTCAGTACTGGTACTCTGTGTATATAGTCAGGTTACTCATTGACTCAGTACTGGTACTCTGTGTATATAGTCAGGTTACTCATTGACTCAGTACTGGTACTCTGTGTATATAGTCAGGTTACTCATTGACTCAGTACTGGTACTCTGTGTATATAGTCAGGTTACTCATTGACTCAGTACTGGTACTCTGTGTATATAGTCAGGTTACTCATTGACTCAGTACTGGTACTCTGTGTATATAGTCAGGTTACTCATTGACTCAGTACTGGTACTCTGTGTATATAGTCAGGTTACTCATTGACTCAGTACTGGTACTCTGTGTATATAGTCAGGTTACTCATTGACTCAGTACTGGTACTCTGTGTATATAGTCAGGTTACTCATTGACTCAGTACTGGTACTCTGTGTATATAGTCAGGTTACTCATTGACTCAGTACTGGTACTCTGTGTATATAGTCAGGTTACTCATTGACTCAGTACTGGTACTCTGTGTATATAGTCAGGTTACTCATTGACTCAGTACTGGTACTCTGTGTATATAGTCAGGTTACTCATTGACTCAGTACTGGTACTCTGTGTATATAGTCAGGTTACTCTGTGTATATAGTCAGGTTACTCATTGACTCAGTACTGGTACTCTGTGTATATAGTCAGGTTACTCATTGACTCAGTACTGGTACTCTGTGTATATAGTCAGGTTACTCATTGACTCAGTACTGGTACTCTGTGTATATAGTCAGGTTACTCATTGACTCAGTACTGGTACTCTGTGTATATAGTCAGGTTACTCATTGACTCAGTACTGGTACTCTGTGTATATAGTCAGGTTACTCATTGACTCAGTACTGGTACTCTGTGTATATAGTCAGGTTACTCATTGACTCAGTACTGGTACTCTGTGTATATAGTCAGGTTACTCATTGACTCAGTACTGGTACTCTGTGTATATAGTCAGGTTACTCATTGACTCAGTACTGGTACTCATTAGTCAGGTTACTCAGTACTGGTACTCTGTGTATATAGTCAGGTTACTCATTGACTCAGTACTGGTACTCTGTGTATATAGTCAGGTTACTCATTGACTCAGTACTGGTACTCTGTGTATATAGTCAGGTTACTCATTGACTCAGTACTGGTACTCTGTGTATATAGTCAGGTTACTCATTGACTCAGTACTGGTACTCTGTGTATATAGTCAGGTTACTCATTGACTCAGTACTGGTACTCTGTGTATATAGTCAGGTTACTCATTGACTCAGTACTGGTACTCTGTGTATATAGTCAGGTTACTCATTGACTCAGTACTGGTACTCTGTGTATATAGTCAGGTTACTCATTGACTCAGTACTGGTACTCTGTGTATATAGTCAGGTTACTCATTGACTCAGTACTGGTACTCTGTGTATATAGTCAGGTTACTCATTGACTCAGTACTGGTACTCTGTATATAGTCAGGTTACTCATTGACTCAGTACTGGTACTCTGTGTATATAGTCAGGTTACTCATTGACTCAGTACTGGTACTCTGTGTATATAGTCAGGTTACTCATTGACTCAGTACTGGTACTCTGTGTATATAGTCAGGTTACTCATTGACAGTACAGTTACTCATTGGTACTCTGTGTATATAGTCAGGTTACTCATTGACTCAGTACTGGTACTCTGTGTATATAGTCAGGTTACTCATTGACTCAGTACTGGTACTCTGTGTATATAGTCAGGTTACTCATTGACTCAGTACTGGTACTCTGTGTATATAGTCAGGTTACTCATTGACTCAGTACTGGTACTCTGTGTATATAGTCAGGTTACTCATTGACTCAGTACTGGTACTCTGTGTATATAGTCAGGTTACTCATTTGTACTGGTACTCTCATACTGGTACTCTGTGTATATAGTCAGGTTACTCATTGACTCAGTACTGGTACTCTGTGTATATAGTCAGGTTACTCATTGACTCAGTACTGGTACTCTGTGTATATAGTCAGGTTACTCATTGACTCAGTACTGGTACTCTGTGTATATAGTCAGGTTACTCATTGACTCAGTACTGGTACTCTGTGTATATAGTCAGGTTACTCATTGACTCAGTACTGGTACTCTGTGTATATAGTCAGGTTACTCATTGACTCAGTACTGGTACTCTGTGTATATAGTCAGGTTACTCATTGACTCAGTACTCTGTGTATATAGTCAGGTTACTCATTGGTACTGGTACTCTGTGTATATAGTCAGGTTACTCATTGACTCAGTACTGGTACTCTGTGTATATAGTCAGGTTACTCATTGACTCAGTACTGGTACTCTGTGTATATAGTCAGGTTACTCATTGACTCAGTACTGGTACTCTGTGTATATAGTCAGGTTACTCATTGACTCAGTACTGGTACTCTGTGTATATAGTCAGGTTACTCATTGACTCAGTACTGGTACTCTGTGTATATAGTCAGGTTACTCTGTGTATATAGTCAGGTTACTCATTGACTCAGTACTGGTACTCTGTGTATATAGTCAGGTTACTCATTGACTCAGTACTGGTACTCTGTGTATATAGTCAGGTTACTCATTGACTCAGTACTGGTACTCTGTGTATATAGTCAGGTTACTCATTGACTCAGTACTGGTACTCTGTGTATATAGTCAGGTTACTCATTGACTCAGTACTGGTACTCTGTGTATATAGTCAGGTTACTCATTGACTCAGTACTGGTACTCTGTGTATATAGTCAGGTTACTCATTGACTCAGTACTGGTACTCTGTGTATATAGTCAGGTTACTCATTGACTCAGTACTGGTACTCTGTGTATATATAGTCATTGGTTACTCTGTGTATATTGACTCAGTACTGGTACTCTGTGTATATAGTCAGGTTACTCATTGACTCAGTACTGGTACTCTGTGTATATAGTCAGGTTACTCATTGACTCAGTACTGGTACTCTGTGTATATAGTCAGGTTACTCATTGATTGTATATAGTCAGGTTACTCATTGACTCAGTACTGGTACTCTGTGTATATAGTCAGGTTACTCATTGACTCAGTACTGGTACTCTGTGTATATAGTCAGGTTACTCATTGACTCAGTACTGGTACTGACTGTGTATATAGTCAGGTTACTCATTGACTCAGTACTGGTACTCTGTGTATATAGTCAGGTTACTCATTGACTCAGTACTGGTACTCTGTGTATATAGTCAGGTTACTCATTGACTCAGTACTGGTACTCTGTGTATATAGTCAGGTTACTCATTGACTCAGTACTGGTACTCTGTGTTACTCATTGACTCAGTAGTACTCAGGTTACTCATTGACTCAGTACTGGTACTCTGTGTTACTCATTGATATAGTACTCAGTCAGGTTACTCATTGACTCAGTACTGGTACTCTGTGTATATAGTCAGGTTACTCATTGTACTCTGTGTATATAGTACTGGTACTCTGTGTATATAGTCAGGTTACTCATTGACTCAGTACTGGTACTCTGTGTATATAGTCAGGTTACTCATTGACTCAGTACTGGTACTCTGTGTATATAGTCAGGTTACTCATTGACTCAGTACTGGTACTCTGTGTATATAGTCAGGTTACTCATTGACTCAGTACTGGTACTCTGTGTATATAGTCAGGTTACTCATTGACTCAGTACTGGTACTCTGTGTATATAGTCAGGTTACTCATTGACTCAGTACTGGTACTCTGTGTATATAGTCAGGTTACTCATTGACTCAGTACTGGTACTCTGTGTATATAGTCAGGTTACTCATTGACTCAGTACACTCTGTGTATATAGTCAGGTTACTCATTGACTCAGTACTGGTACTCTGTGTATATAGTCAGGTTACTCATTGACTCAGTACTGGTACTCTGTGTATATAGTCAGGTTACTCATTGACTCAGTCAGGTTAGTCATTGGTACTACTCTGTGTATATAGTCAGGTTACTCATTGACTCAGTACTGGTACTCTGTGTATATAGTCAGGTTACTCATTGACTCAGTACTGGTACTCTGTGTATATAGTCAGTACTGTTACTCATTGACTCAGTACTGGTACTCTGTGTATATAGTCAGGTTACTCATTGACTCAGTACTGGTACTCTGTGTATATAGTCAGGTTACTCATTGACTCAGTACTGGTACTCTGTGTATATAGTCAGGTTACTCATTGACTCAGTACTGGTACTCTGTGTATATATAGTCTCATGACTCAGTACTGGTACTCTGTGTATATAGGTTACTCATTGACTCAGTACTGGTACTCTGTGTATATAGTCAGGTTACTCATTGACTCAGTACTGGTACTCTGTGTATATAGTCAGGTTACTCATTGACTCAGTACTGGTACTCTGTGTATATAGTCAGGTTACTCATTGACTCAGTAGTGGTACTCTGTGTATATAGTCAGGTTACTCATTACTGGTACTCTGTGTATATAGTCAGGTTACTCATTGACTCAGTACTGGTACTCTGTGTATATAGTCAGGTTACTCATTGACTCAGTACTGGTACTCTGTGTATATAGTCAGGTTACTCATTGACTCAGTACTGGTACTCTGTGTATATAGTCAGGTTACTCATTGACTCAGTACTGGTACTCTGTGTATATAGTCAGGTTACTCATTGACTCAGTACTGGTACTCTGTGTATATAGTCAGGTTACTCATTGACTCAGTACTGGTACTATGTGTGACTATAGTCAGGTTACAGGTCATTGACTCAGTACTGGTACTCTGTGTATATAGTCAGGTTACTCATTGACTCAGTACTGGTACTCTGTGTATATAGTCAGGTTACTCATTGACTCAGTACTGGTACTCTGTGTATATAGTCAGGTTACTCATTGACTCAGTACTGGTACTCTGTGTATATAGTGTTACTCATTGACTCAGTACTGGTCTGTGTATATAGTCAGGTTACTCATTGACTCAGTACTGGTACTCTGTGTATATAGTCAGGTTACTCATTGACTCAGTACTGGTACTCTGTGTATATAGTCAGGTTACTCATTGACTCAGTACTGGTACATTCTGTGTATATGTCAGGTTACTCATTGACTCAGTACTGGTACTCTGTGTATATAGTCAGGTTACTCATTGACTCAGTACTGGTACTCTGTGTATATAGTCAGGTTACTCATTGACTCAGTACTGGTACTCTGTGTATATAGTCAGGTTACTCATTGACTCAGTACTGGTACTCTGTGTATATAGTCAGGTTACTCATTGACTCAGTACTGTACTCTCAGTACTGGTACTCTGTGTATATAGTCAGGTTACTCATTGACTCAGTACTGGTACTGACTGTACTGGTACCTGTGTATATAGTCAGGTTCAGGTTACTCATTGACTCAGTACTGGTACTCTGTGTATATAGTCAGGTTACTCATTGACTCAGTACTGGTACTCTGTGTATATAGTCAGGTTACTCATTGACTCAGTACTGGTACTCTGTGTATATAGTCAGGTTACTCATTGACTCAGTACTGGTACTCTGTGTATATAGTCAGGTTACTCATTTGACTCAGGTTACTCATTGGTACTGGTACTCTGTGTATATAGTCAGGTTACTCATTGACTCAGTACTGGTACTCTGTGTATATAGTCAGGTTACTCATTGACTCAGTACTGGTACTCTGTATATAGTGTGTACTCATTGATCAGTCAGGTATAGTCAGGTTACTCATTGACTCAGTACTGGTACTCTGTGTATATAGTCAGGTTACTCATTGACTCAGTACTGGTACTCTGTGTATATAGTCAGGGTACTCTGTGTATATAGTCAGGTTACTCATTGACTCAGTACTGGTACTCTGTGTATATAGTCAGGTTACTCATTGACTCAGTACTGGTACTCTGTGTATATAGTCAGGTTACTCATTGACTCAGTACTGGTACTCTGTGTATATAGTCAGGGTACTCATTGACTCAGTACTGGTACTCTGTGTATATAGTCAGGTTACTCATTGACTCAGTACTGGTACTCTGTATATAGTCAGGTTACTCATTGACTCAGTACTGGTACTCTGTGTATATAGTCAGGTTAGTCATTTTGTATTTATTATCACTTATCATTATGTGTTTTATCTCTCTATTATCTCTCTGCATTGTTGGGAAGGACCGTCAGTCAGCATTTCACTGTTAGTCTACAGGTGTTGTTTATGAAGCGTTTGACAAATACAATTTGATTTGATTTGGCTTGATTTGACACACAGGCACGCACTACGGGACACTAGTTGATACTAGCCGTCACATAAACACACACACACACAATGTATAGTTTGAAATTAGTCTAGATTAATTCAGACCAGGAATATTTTTTTGGTTTGTTGCAATAGCAGAGATGGTGTCAGTCTCAGTCAGATCAGAAGAATAACGGCCCTGTATTTAATGTCTTTCAAGTGTGAAAAGTGATGGTAAATTACATGGTGATGTAGCCTACATTTAGACCACTTCACATCCATCAACCACATGGAGTCAGTGCCTGTTATGCCAAGACAAAGGGCCCAAAAATACTTTAATCTTAGCACTAGTCTCACTGCTCAGTCCTTATATGTGGCTTTAATCTTAACACTAGTCTCACTGCTCAGTCCTTATATGTGGCTTTAATCTTAACACTAGTCTCACTGCTCAGTCCTTATATGTGGCTTTAATCTTAACACTAGTCTCACTGCTCAGTCCTTATGTGTGGCTTTAATCTTAACACTAGTCTCACTGCTCAGTCCTTATATGTGGCTTTAATCTTAACACGAGTCTCACTGCTCAGTCCTTATATTTGGCTTTAATCTTAACACGAGTCTCACTGCTCAGTCCTTATATGTGGCTTTAATCTTAACACTAGTCTCACTGCTCAGTCCTTATGTGTGGCTTTAATCTTAACACTAGTCTCACTGCTCAGTCCTTATGTGTGGCTTTAATCTTAGCACTAGTCTCACTGCTCAGTCCTTATATGTGGCTTTAATCTTAACACTAGTCTCACTGCTCAGTCCTTATGTGTGGCTTTAATCTTAACACGAGTCTCACTGCTCAGTCCTTATATGTGGCTTTAATCTTAACACTAGTCTCACTGCTCAGTCCTTATGTGTGGCTTTAATCTTAACACGAGTCTCACTGCTCAGTCCTTATATGTGGCTTTAATCTTAACACTAGTCTCACTGCTCAGTCCTTATATGTGGCTTTAATCTTAACACTAGTCTCACTGCTCAGTCCTTATGTGTGGCTTTAATCTTAACACGAGTCTCACTGCTCAGTCCTTATATTTGGCTTTAATCTTAACACTAGTCTCACTGCTCAGTCCTTATATGTGGCTTTAATCTTAACACTAGTCTCACTGCTCAGTCCTTATATGTGGCTTTAATCTTAACACTAGTCTCACTGCTCAGTCCTTATGTGTGGCTTTAATCTTAACACTAGTCTCACTGCTCAGTCCTTATATTTGGCTTTAATCTTAACACTAGTCTCACTGCTCAGTACTTATGTGTGGCTTTAATCTTAACACTAGTCTCACTGCTCAGTTTAATGGTTCGTCTTGAGGGCATAGTGTATAAAGCAGGAAGTACCAGTGACTCACTCAATACGGAAGTGGTCAGATGACTCGGATGTCACGCTACATAACGGTTATGCTAGCATAAACTGGAATATGTTGAGGGATTCATCCAATGGCATTGTGGAGTATACCAACTCAGTCATCGCCTTCATCAATAAGTGATTCGACGGCGTCATCCCCACATTGACCGTACGTACATATCCCAACCAGAAGCCATGGACTACAGGCAACATCCACATCGAGCTAAAGGTTAGAGCTGCCGCTTTCAAGGAGCGGGACTCTAACCCGGACGCTTATAATAAGGCCCACTATGCCCTCAGACTAAGCATCAAACAAGCAAAGCATCAATACAGGATTAAGATTGAATCCTACTACACCGCCTCTGAGGCTCGTCAGGCTCGGCAGGGCTTGAAAACAATTATGGACTAGAAAGGGAAACCCAGACGCGAGCTGCCCAGTGATGCGAGCCTACCAGACGAGCTAAATGCCTTTAATGCTAGCTTTGAGGTAAGCAACCTTCACAAAGCCACGGGCCAGGCGGATTACCAGAGTGTGTATGCAAAGCATGCACGGACCAACTGGCAAGTGTCTTCACTGACATTTTCAACCTCTCCCTGTCCGAGTCTGTAATACCTACATGTTTTAAGCAGACCACCATAGTCCCTGTGCCCAAGGAAGTGAAGGTAACCTGCCTAAATGATTACCGTCCCGTGGCACTCACATCTGTAGCCATGAAGTGCTTTGAAAGGCTGGTCATGGCTCACATCAACAGCATCATCCCAGAGACATCCTAGATCCACTCCAATTCACATACCGCCCCAATAGATCCACAGATGAGACAATCTCAATCGCATTCCACACTGCCCTTTCCCACCTAGACAAAAGGAACACCTATGTGAGAATACTGTTCATTGACTACATCTTAGCGTTCAACACCATAGTGCCCACGATGCTCATCACTAAGCTAAGGACCCTGGGACCAAACCTCTGCAACTGGATCCTGGAGTTCCTGATGGGCCGTCCCCAGTTGGTAAGGGTAGGCAACAAGACATCTGCCAAGCTGGTCCTCAACACTGGTGTCCCTCAGGGGTGTGTACTTTGTCCCCTCCTGTACTCCCTGTTCACTCACGACTGCGTGGCCGAAAACGACTCCAACACCATTATTAAGTCTGCTGACGACACAACAGCGGTAGGCCTGATCACCAACAACAATAAGATACTATAAAGTGGTCAGAGAACTGGCAGTGTGGTGCCAGGACAACAACCTCTCTCTCAATGTGAGCAAGACAATGGAGCTGATCGTTGACTACAGAAAAAGGCTGGCCTCATTGACAGGGCTGTAGTGGAGCATGTAGAGTGTTTCAAGTTCCTTGGTGTCCACATCACTAACAAACTATCATGGTCCAAACACACCAAGACAGTCGTGAAGAGGGCACGACAAAACCTTTTTCCCCTTAGGAGACTGAAAAGATTTGGCATGGGTCCCCAGATCCTCAAAAAGTTCTACAGCTGCACCATCGAGAGCATCCTGACCGGTTTCATCACCACCTGGTATGGTAACTGTTCGGCATCTGACCGTAAGGCGTCACAGAGTTTAGTGCGTACGGCCCAGTACATCACTGGGGCCAAGCTTCCTGCAATCCACATCCTATATAATAGGCAGTGTCAGAGGAAAGCCCATAAAATTGTCATAGACTCCGGCCACCCTAGTCATAGACTGTTCTCTCTGTTAGCGCACGGCAAGCTGTACCGGAGGGCCAAGTCTAGGACCAAGAGGCTTCTAAACAGCTTCTACCTCCAAGCCATAAGACTCCAACCACCCATAGACTGTTCTCTCTGCTACCGTACACCAATCGGTACCAGAGGGCCATGTCTAGGACCAAAAGGTTCCCTAACAGCTTCTACCCCCAAGCCATAAGACTCCAACCACCCATAGACTGTTCTCTTTGCTATCGTACACCGATCGGTACCAGAGGGCCATGTCTGGGACCAAAAGGTTCCCTAACAGCTTCTACCCCCAAGCCATAAGACTCCAACCACCCACGGCATAGACTGTTCTCTCTGCTACCGTACACCAATCGGTACCAGAGGGCCATGTCTGGGACCAAAAGGCTCCCTAACAGCTTCTACCCCCAAGCCATAAGACTCCAACCACCCACGGCATAGACTGTTCTCTCTGCTATCGTACACCAATCGGTACCAGAGGGCCATGTCTGGGACCAAGAGGCTTCTAAACAGCTTCTACCCCCCCAAGCCATTAGACTGCTGAACAGTTAATCAAATGGCCACCAGACTATTTACACGGACACCCCCCCCCCCCTCCCCACACACACACATTTGTTTGTATACTGCTAATACTCACTGTTTATTATCTATGCATTGTCACTTCACCCCTACCTACAAATTACCTCACCTAACAAGTACCCCCCACACTGACTCGGTACCGGTAACCCCTGTATAAAGCCTTGTTATTGTTATGTTATTGTGTTGCTATTTAAAAAAAAATATTACCTTAGTTTATTTGGTAAATATTTTCTTAACTCTTCTTGAACTGCACTGTTGGTTAAGGGCTTGTAAGTAAACATTTCACCCTAAGGTCTTCACTTGTTGTATTCGGCTCATGTGATAAATAAAGTCCTTTGATTTGACATAGTATGCAGTTTAAGTATTTAGTACGCTAGTATGGATATTTGGACACGGACAGTATCTAGTTTGAGAAAGAGAATGATAGTTACCATAGTTACATATTCACAGCTAGTGTACATACCACAGCACAGGAGCAGGTGTGTTTATGTCTTTCTGCAGTTTTTTCTTGAACATGGAACCAAGGTCAAGAGCAGCAGGGTGTCACGTTCTTTCTTATTCCCATCAACATTCGGGAAGTGTCACGTTCTTTTCTGTCCCCCACGGTGGTCACTTTGTTCGCAGCTCGAGGAAAAGGGAAGCCTGCCCGCTGGTGCACCTGTCATTGACTCTAGTCAGGATGTACATTGGCTCCATCCCAACAGGCAAACTATTCCCTTTGTAGTGCACTACTTTTAACCAGGACCTAAAGGGCTATGTAGTAGTGCACTACTTTTGACCAGGGCCTATAGGGCTATGAAGTAGTGCACTACTTTTGACCAGGGCCTATAGGGCTATGAAGTAGTGCACTACTTTTGACCAGGGCCTATAGGGCTATGAAGTAGTGCACTACTTTTGACCAGGCCTATAGGGCTATAAGGTAGTGCACTACTTTTGACCAGGGCCTATAGGGCTATGAAGTAGTGCAATACTTTTGACCAGGGCCTATAGGGCTATGAAGTAGTGCACTACTTTTGACCAGGGCCTATAGGGCTATGAAGTAGTGTTCCAAATATGATTAGTTACCATGGTTACCTTGTCATTGAGAATACATGGCAGGGCAGCGGACAGCATCACACCTACAGTACAGTAGTCACATGGCAGCAGACAGCATCACACCCACAGTACAGTAGTCACCTGGCAGCAGACAGCATCACACCTACAGTACAGTAGTCACATGGCAGCAGAGAGCATCACACCTACAGTACATTAGCATGGCAGCAGACAGCATCACACCTACAGTGGCAGCAGACAGTAGTCAGTCATGCAGCAGCAGAGTAGCATCAGCACCTACAGTACAGTAGTCACATGGCAGCAGACAGCAGTACAGTAGTCACATCACAGACCATCACACCCACAGTACAGTAGTCACATGGCAGCAGACAGCATCACACCTACAGTACAGTAGTCACATGGCAGCAGACAGCATCACACCCACAGTACAGTAGTCACATGCAGACAGCATCACACCTACAGACAGTCACATAGGAGACAGCATCACACCTACAGTACAGTAGTCACATGGCAGCAGACAGCATCACACCCACAGTACAGTAGTCACATGGCAGCAGACAGCATCACACCTACAGTACAGTAGTCACCTGGTAGCAGACAGCATCACACCTACAGTACAGTAGTCACATGGCAGCAGACAGCATCACACCCACAGTACAGTAGTAACATGGCAGCAGACAGCATCACACCTACAGTACAGTAGTCACATGGCAGCAGACAGCATCACACCCACAGTACAGTAGTCACAATGTAGGAGACAGCATCACACCACAGTACAGTAGTCACATGGACAGCAGATGGCAGCAGACAGCATCACACCTACAGTACAGTAGTCACATGGCAGCAGACAGCATCACACCCACAATACAGTAGTCACATGGCAGCAGACAGCATCACACCTACAGTACAGTAGTCACATGGCAGCAGACAGCATCACACCCACAGTACAGTAGTAAGATTGCAGCAGACAGCATCACACCTACAGTACAGTAGTCACATGGCAGCAGACAGCATCACACCCACAGTACAGTAGTCACATGGCAGCAGACAGCATCACACCTACAGTACAGTAGTCACATGGCAGCAGACAGCATCACACCTACAGTACAGTAGTCACATGGCAGCAGACAGCATCTATCTGGCCATGATACATGTAGTCAGACAGGACCATGTCGGGTAACCCTGGCTGATTTGTCGCTTCATCCCTTCCTCCCTCCACTCCTCTCTTCCACTTTCCCTGTTCCCCTCACTCCCTCTTCTCCCTACCTTCCTCCATCCCTCTATCCCTGTACTTTCTCTCCCTCCCTCTGTCCCACCCTCCCCTCCCTCTGTCCCACCCTCCCCTCCCTCTATCCCACCCTCCCCCTCCCTCTATCACACCCTCCCCTTCCACCACCTCTCCTCCGTCCCTCCCTCCTACACACCCATTCCACCACCTCTCCTCCCTCCCTCGCTCCATCCCTCCCGCCCCTATTTTACTCCTTGGCTTCCCTCCTCCTCTCCCTCCATCCCTCCCCCCCTATCTTACCCCTTGACTTCCCTCCTCCTCTCCCTCCATCACTTCATCACGGTGACAGTGAACGGAGGTTGGTCTACCTGGACAACGTGGTCGGCGTGCAGCGCAGTTTGTGGGAGGGGCTGGCAGAGGAGGAGCCGCAGCTGCACCAATCCCACGCCGCTGAACGGGGGCTTGGCCTGCGACGGACAGAATGTCCAGAAAAGCGCCTGCACCGCCACCTGCCCAGGTAACACCGCCCAGGCATTTAGCTAGTCTACTTCCTGTCCTGTAGCTCCACCTGCCCAGGTAACACCGCCCACTCATCCGCTCCCAGGCATTTAGCTAGGCTACTTCCTGTCTTGTAGCTCCACCTTCCCAGGTAACACCGCCCGCTCATCCGCTCCCAGGCATTTAGCTAGGCTACTTCCTGTCCTGCGGCTCCACCTGCCCAGGTAACACCGCCCGCTCATCCGCTCCCAGGCATTTAGCTAGGCTACTTCCTGTCCTGTGGCTCCACCTGCCCAGGTAACACCGCCCACTCAACCTCTCCCAGTCATTCAGCTAGGCTACTTCCTGTCCTGTAGCTCCACCTGCCCAGGTAACACCGCCCGCTCGTTCGCTCCCAGTCATTCAGCTAGGCTACTTCCTGTCCTGTAGCTCCACCTGCCCAGGTAACACCGCCCGCTCATTCGCTCCCAGTCATTCAGCTAGGCTACTTCCTGTCCTGTAGCTCCACCTGCCCAGGTAACACCACCCACTCAACCACTATATATATCATTCAGCTAGGCTACTTCCTGTTCTGTGGGTCCACCTCTGCTTGTCTCTGATTGGCTTAGCACGGTTTGGCATGCTTTGGCTCATTTAAATTTTTGTGCTAAGATACATAATTAGTTCATATTTAGATTGGCTGCTCTCTTTTGCCTGTTTTTCCAACAATTTATTTTGTGATTAGGTATAATTGTTAAGCTGGTGAGCGGGTGGTTGGCTGTTTGGTTGTTTGTCTGTGAATAGATTGGTTTGAGGAGAGTGGTAAAATATACCTTGTGTCATCAGTCTGTAACCACACATCTCTGTTTCTCCTCCCTGTAGTCTGTGCAGTGCACCAATACCCCTGATTCATATCTGATTCACATCAGATACCTATCAGATCAGATACATGATTCATATCAGATACCTATCAGATCAGATACCTGATTCAAATCAGATATCTATCAGATCAGATACCTGATTCATATCAGATCAGATACATGATTCATATCAGATACCTATCAGATCAGATACATGATTCAGATCAGATCAGATACCTGATTCATATCAGATATCTATCAGATCAGATACCTGATTCATATCAGATATCTATCAGATCAGATAGATTCATATCAGATCAGATACCTGATTCATATCAGATATCTATCAGATCAGATACCTGATTCATATCAGATCAGATACCTGATTCATATCAGATATCTATCAGATCAGATACCTGATTCATATCAGATATCTATCAGATCAGATACCTGATTGATATCAGATCAGATACCTGATTCATATCAGATCAGATACCTGATCCATATCAGATCAGATACCTGATTCATGCCCTGATTCGTATCATACAACTCTCCTTCTGTGGCCTCCAACTGCTCTTAAATGCAAGTAAAACTAAATGCATGATCTTCAACCGATCGCTGCCTGCACCTGCCCGCTTGTCCAACATCAATACTCTGGACGGTTCTGACTTAGAATACGTGGACAACTACAAATACCTAGGTGTCTGGTTAGACTGTAAACTCTCCTTCCAGACTCACATTAAGCATCTCCAATCCAAAATTAAATCTAGAATCGGCTTCCTATTTCGCAACAAAGCATCCTTCACTCATGCTGCCAAACATACCCTCGTAAAACGGATTAATCTTCCGATCCTTGACTTGTGCAGTGTCATTTACAAAATAGTCTCCAACTCTACTCAGCAAATTGGATGCAGTCTATCACAGTGCCATCCGTTTTATCACCAAAGCCCCATATACTACCCACCACTGCGACCTGTATGCTCGTTGGCTGGCCGTCGCTTCATATTCATCGCCAAAACCACTGGCTCCAGGTCATCTATAAGTATCTGCTAGGTAAAGCCCCGCCTTAACTCAGCTCACTGGTCACCATAGCAACACCCATAGCACGCGCTCCAGGAGGTATATCTCACTGGTCATCCCCAAAGCCAACTCCTCCTTTGGCTGCCTTTCCTTCCAGTTCTCTGCTGCCAATGACTGGAACGAATTGCAAAAATCTCTGAAGCTGGAGACTCACATCTCCCTCTCTAACTTTAAGCACCAACTGTAAAAGCAGGTCACAGATCACTGCACCTGTACATAGCCCATCTGTAAATAGCCCACCCAACTACCTCATCCCCATATTGTTATTTATTGTTTTGCTTCATTGCACCCCAGTATCTCTACATACACAATCATCTTCTGCACATCTATCACTCCAGTGTTTAATTGCTAAATTGTCACTAATTTGCCACCATGGCCTATTTATTGCCTTACCTCCCTAATCTTACTACATTTACACACACTGTACATAGATTTTCTGTTGTGTTATTGACTGTACGTTTGTTTATTCCATGTGTCGTTGTCTGTGTCACACTGCTTTGCTTTATCTTGGCCAGGTCACCGTTGTCAATGAAAACTTGTTCTCAACTGGCCTACCTCTTCTGTGAGAGACTGAGTCCCTGTCTGTATCCCAAATGGCACCCTATTCCCTATTTAGCCCATAGGGCCCTGGTCCAAAGTAGTGCACTATATAGGGAATATGGTGTCATTTGGGACGGGTGCCATTTGGTAAACAGTCATAATCACTAGTTGTGGTACGGTGTCAGAGCAGAGTGGTGTAGAGGCAGAGGCAGAGTGGTGTAGAGGCAGAGGCAGAGTGGTGTAGAGGCAGAGTGGTGTAGAGGCAGAGGCAGAGTGGTGTGGAGGCAGAGTGGTGTAGAGGCAGAGTGGTGTAGAGGCAGAGTGGTGTAGAGGCAGAGTGGTGTAGAGGCAGAGGCAGAGTGGTGTAGAGGCAGAGTGGTGTAGAGGCAGAGGCAGAGTGGTGTGGAGGCAGAGTGGTGTAGAGGCAGAGGCAGAGTGGTGTGTGGAGGCAGAGTGGTGTGGAGGCAGAGGCAGAGTGGGCAGAGGCAGAGTGGTGTAGAGGCAGAGAGTGGTGTAGAGGCAGAGGCAGAGTGGTGTGGAGGCAGAGTGGTGTGGAGGCAGAGTGGTGTGGAGTCAGAGGCAGAGTGGTGTCGAGACAGAGGCAGAGTGGTGTAGACAGAGTCGGAGTGGTGTGGAGGCAGAGTGGTGTAGAGACAGAGGCAGAGTGGTGTGGAGGCAGAGTGGTGTGGAGGCAGAGTGGTGTAGAGGCAGAGGCAGAGTGGTGTGGAGGCAGAGGCAGAGTGGTGTGGAGGCAGAGGCAGAGTGTGGAGGCAGAGGCAGAGTGTGGCAGAGGCAGAGTGGTGTAGAGGCAGAGGCAGAGGTGGTGTGGAGGCAGAGTGGTGTGCAGAGGCAGAGGCAGAGTGGTGTGGAGGCAGAGGCAGAGTGGTGTGGAGGCAGAGTGGTGTGGAGGCAGAGTGGTGTGGAGGCAGAGGCAGAGTGGTGTGGAGGGAG
>NC_088400.1:4426919-4499419 GCF_034236695.1 Oncorhynchus nerka
AGATGGAGTGTGAGACTGAGGGGAGAGGCCAGTACCCCAGACCCTGCATGTCCACTCTGTAGATGAGGGATAGACTGGGGCTTGACCTCTATCACGGCTCTGCTGGCTCCGCTCTGTCTGTCTGGGGAATAGGAGCTCTTTCTGTCTTACTCATTTGCTCTGTCTCTCTCTCTATCTCGCTGTCCCTCTTTCTCTCTCTCTCTCAATTCAAGGGGCTTTATTGGCATGGGAAACTTATGTTTACATTGCCAAAGTAAGTGAAATATATAATAAACAGAAGTGAAAATAAAAATTGTATAATGAACAGTAAACATTACACTCACAAAGTTCCAAAAGAATAAAGACATTACAAATGTCATATTATGTATATATATATATATATATATATATATATATATATACACAGTGTTGTAACAATGTGCAAATGGTTAAAGTACAAAAAGGAAAATAAATCAACATAAATATGGGTTGTATTTACAATGGTGTTTGTTCTTCACTGGTTGCCCTTTTCTTGAGGCAACAATCTTCCTGCTGTGACCCATTGGGCTCTCGAGTGGCACAGAGGTCTAAGGCACTGCATCTCAGTGCTAGAGGCGTCACTACAGTCCCTGGTTTGATTCCAGGCTGTATCACAACCGAATGATTAGGAGTCCCATAGTGCGGTGCACAATTGGCCCAGCGTCATCCGGGTTTGGCCGGGGTGGGCCGTCATTGTATATAATACTTTGTTCTTAAACTGACTTACCTAGTTTAAATAAAGGTTAAATATAAAATAAATACCAAATAGATATGGGTTTATCAACATTTGATTTGTTTTCATATTCTTTGTGGATCTGTGTAATCTGAGGGAAATATGTGTCTCTAATGTGATCATACATTTGGCAGAAGGTTAGGAAGTGCAGCTGTTTCCAGCTCATTTTGTGGGAATTTTGTGGGATTTTTGTGGGAATTTTGTGGCCTGAAAGGGTCCTTCATCTGTCCCGAAAAGGGAACCCTTTTTGTTCCAAGGAGAACATTTTCTTTTTTGACGTAGAACTTTTTTTGGGTTCCATGTAGAACCCTCTGTGGAAAGGGTTCTTACATGGAACCCTAAAGGGTTCTACCTGGAATCGTAAAGGATTCTTCAAAGGGTTCTCCTGTGGGGACAATCAAGGAATTCTTTTAGGTTCTAGATAGAGACGTGTTCACCGCCATTAGTACTGTAGTCCATGACCTTTACAGGTTCAATGTGCTACTGACTACATGGGTAGACTAGAGCCTACCAGACATGAGGCGAGAATGAATCAGTGCTACTGACTACATGGGTAGACTAGAGCCTACCAGACATGAGGCAGAATGAATCAATGAAGACTAGAGCCTACCAGACAGGCGAGAATGAATCAGTGCTACTGACTACATGGGTAGACTAGAGCCTACCAGACATGAGGCGAGAATGAATCAGTGCTACTGACTACATGGGTAGACTAGAGCCTACCAGACATGAGGCGAGAATGAATCAGTGCTACTGACTACATGGGTAGACTAGAGCCTACCAGACATGAGGCGAGAATGAATCAGTGCTACTGACTACATGGGTAGACTAGAGCCTACCAGACATGAGGCGAGAATGAATCAGTGCTACTGACTACATGGGTAGACTAGAGCCTACCAGACATGAGGCGAGAATGAATCAGTGCTACTGACTACATGGGTAGACTAGAGCCTACCAGACATGAGGCGAGAATGAATCAGTGCTACTGACTACATGGGTAGACTAGAGCCTACCAGACATGAGGCGAGAATGAATCAGTGCTACTGACTACATGGGTAGACTAGAGCCTACCAGACATGAGGCGAGAATGAATCAGTGCTACTGACTACATGGGTAGACTAGAGCCTACCAGACATGAGGCGAGAATGAATCAGTGCTACTGACTACATGGGTAGACTAGAGCCTACCAGACATGAGGCGAGAATGAATCAGTGCTACTGACTACATGGGTAGACTAGAGCCTACCAGACATGAGGCGAGAATGAATCCATGGCATTTGGAGCTGTGTAATGTCTTTTAGATTCATATCTGTGTCCCAAATGGCACACCCTTTTCTCTTCATAGTGCACTACTTGCAGTGCCGAATAAAGGGAGTAGGGGGCCATTTGGGATGCCGGCTCAGTGTGAATAATTTACATGAGGAGTTGCCTTGTCTGACATTTCAATACAGTAGCTAGTTGTCGGGTTTTGATTAGGGTAGATTGTGGTTTCTGTTTCTGTCAGTGTAGTTTTCTTATCTTGCAGTTTTAGCAGAAATCCTGCTTTTTCAAACAATCCATTAATTATTCCAGAGGCAGAATTCTCTGTTGATCATTAGTTATGTAGCACTGTTGTGTTCTTCTCTTGTGTTCTTCTGTTGTGTTCTTCTCTTGTGTTCTTCTCTTGTGTTCTTCTGTTGTGTTCTTCTGTTGTTGTTCTTCTGTTGTGTTCTTCTGTTGTGTTCTTCTGTTGTGTTCTTCTGTCGTGTTCTTCTGTCGTGTTCTTCTGTCGCGTTCTTCTGTTGTGTTCTTCTCTTGTGTTCTTCTGTTGTGTTCTTCTGTTGTGTTCTTCTGTTGTGTTCTTCTGTTGTGTTCTTCTGTTGTGTTCTTCTGTTGTGTTCTTCTGTTGTGTTCTTCTGTTGTGTTCTTCTGTTGTGTTCTTCTGTTGTGTTCTTCTCTTGTGTTCTTCTGTTGTGTTCTTCTGTTGTGTTCTTCTGTTGTGTTCTTCTTTGTGTTCTTCTCTTGTGTTCTTCTGTTGTGTTCCTCTGTTGTGTTCTTCTTTTGTGTTCTTCTGTTGTGTTCTTCTGTTGTGTTCTTCTCACATTTTTCATAAAATTTTGTGTTCTAGAGTGTTTGTGTTCTTCTGTTGAACAGCATTTCGGTTTTGTTTTGTGTTCTTGTTATTTTTTCCAGAGTTTTACAACTTTTAGGAAATAATTAATGATCACCCAGTCAATAGAGTGTTTAGAGTGGTTGTCCTGGCATCCCAGTTGAACAGCATTCTGAACCGGTGGCATTCTTGTTTGTGTTGTTGTTGTTATTTTTGAACTGCCCAGTGAGTTTTACAACTGTCCTTAGTAGAAATTAGTACCCAAAGTTCTTGTCACTGGCATCCCAGTAGATGAATGTAGCAGAGCTCAAGGTTCTTCTCTGTCCTGGCATCCCAGTGGATGAATGTAGCAGAGATACCCAGTCAAGGTTCTTCTCTGTCCTGGCATCCCAGTAGATGAATGTAGCAGCGATACCCAGTCAAGGTTCTTCTCTGTCCTGGCATCCCAGTAGATGAATGTAGCAGAGATACCCAGTCAAGGTTCTTCTCTGTCCTGGCATCCCAGTAGATGAATGTAGCAGAGATACTGTCCAGTCAAGGTTCAAGGTTCTCTGTCCTGGCATCCCAGTAGATGAATGTAGCAGAGATACCCAGTCAAAGATCTTCTCTGTCCTGGCATCCCAGTAGATGAATGTAGCAGCGATACCCAGTCAAGGTTCTTCTCTGTCCTGGCATCCCAGTAGATGAATGTAGCAGAGATACCCAGTCAAGGTTCTTCTCTGTCCTGGCATCCCAGTAGATGAATGTAGCAGAGATACCCAGTCAAGGTTCTTCTCTGTCCTGGCATCCCAATGGATGAATGTAGCAGAGATACCCAGTCAAGGTTCTTCTCTGTCCTGGCATCCCAGTAGATGAATGTAGCAGAGATACCCAGTCAAGGTTCTTCTCTGTCCTGGCATCCCAGTAGATGAATGTAGCAGAGATACCCAGTCAAGGTTCTTCTCTGTCCTGGCATCCCAGTAGATGAATGTAGCAGAGATACCCAGTCAAGGTTCTTCTCTGTCCTGGCATCCCAATGGATAAATGTAGCAGAGATACCCAGTCAAGGTTCTTCTCTGTCCTGGCATCCCAGTAGATGAATGTAGCAGAGATACCCAGTCAAGGTTCTTCTCTGTCCTGGCATCCCAGTAGATGAATGTAGCAGAGATACCCAGTCAAGGTTCTTCTCTGTCCTGGCATCCCAGTAGATGAATGTAGCAGAGATACCCAGTCAAGGTTCTTCTCTGTCCTGGCATCCCAGTAGATGAATGTAGCAGAGATACCCAGTCAATAATCTTCTCTGTCCTGGCATTCCAATGGATGAATGTAGCAGAGATACCCAGTCAAAGCTCTTCTCTGTCCTGGCATCCCAATGGATGAATGTAGCAGAGATACCCAATCAAAGATCTTCTCTGTCCTGGCATCCCAATCCTGGAACAGGTTAGATGCTCATCAATTTAAGGAACACAGTGATGATAAAGTGTGTAATGTTGTTTTTTTTGGAGTGTCCGATCTGGTTAATGAGAGCTGGTAGGGACTTCTATGGTTGATCAGATGAACCACATACTGGGAGAGACCAACAGGACTAAGCCAGCCAGCCAGCAACCCGGACAACCACATACTGGGAGAGACCAACAGCACTAAGCCAGCCAGCCAGCAGCCCAGACAACCACATACTGGGTGACTCCCAAAGCACTAAGCCAGCCAGCAGCCCAGACAACCACATACTGGGTGACTCCCAAAGCACTAAGCCAGCCAGCCAGCAGCCCAGACAACTACATACTGGGTGACTCCCAAAGCACTAAGCCAGCCAGCAGCCCAGACAACTACATACTGGGTGACTCCCAAAGCACTAAGCCAGCCAGCAGCCCAGACAACTACATACTGGGTGACTCCCAAAGCACTAAGCCAGCCAGCAGCCCAGACAACTACATACTGGGTGACTCCCAAAGCACTAAGCCAGCCAGCAGCCCAGACAACCACATACTGGGTGATTCAGAACTAAGCCAGGAAAAACTTACTGGGTGATTCACAACATTTAGCCAGCCAGCAGCCCAGAGTATGGCTGTGACAGTGATTAGGTCCAGAGACATGTTGGACAAAACTAGGTCCAGAGTATGCCTGTGGCAGCCAGCAGCCCAGAGACATGTTGACTCCCAAAACTAGGTCCAGCCAGCCACATGTTGGACAAAAACTAGGTCCAGAGACATGCCAGCCAAAACTAGGTCCAGAGTATGACTGTGGCAGTGAGTAGGTCCAGAGACATGTTGGACAAAAACTAGGTCCAGAGTATGACTGTGGCAGTGAGTAGGTCCAGAGACATGTTGGACAAAACTAGGTCCAGAGTATGACTGTGACAGTGAGTTGGTCCAGAGACATGTTGGACAAAACTAGGTCCAGAGACATGTTGGACAAAACTAGGTCCAGAGACATGCCCAGACAAAACTAGGTCCAGAGTATGACTGTGGCAGTGAGCAGGCCCAGAGACATGTTGGACAAAACTAGGTCCAGAGACATGTTGGACAAAACTAGGTCCAGAGTATGACTGTGGCAGTGAGTAGGTCCAGAGACATGTTGGACAAAACCCGCTGAGTCGATGATGGCCCAGAAAGCCATTTTGGAGTGGGTCTGTGGACTTTTCCAAGTGAATATTAAAGTCACCAAATATGTGAATATTATCTGCCATGACTACAATGTCTGATAGGAATTCAGGAACTCAGAGAGGAATGCTGTATATGGCCCAGGAGGCCTGTAAACAGTAGCTATAAAAAGTGATTGAGTAGGCACATAGATTTCATGACCAGAAGCTCAAAAGACCAAAACGTAGTTTTTGATTTTGTAAATTGAAATGTGCTAGCAGTAAATGTTAGCAACACCTCCGCCTTTGCCGGGATGCACGGGGATATGGTCACTAGTGTAACCAGGAGGTGAGGCCTCATTTAACACAGTAAATTTGTCAGGCTTAAACCATGTTTCAGTCAGGCCAATCACATCAAGATCATGATCAGTGATTAGTTCATTGACTATGACTGCTTGCAGCACAGCTGATCCTTGCCATAAGGTGATCGTTCTCCTGTATATTATGAGTACAGCGACTTCAATTAGAAGGCATCATGCTAATGTTACTACTTCCTGGTGGAGGTCCTAAGCGAGCCAGCACGTCCAGATAAAGCGTCTGGGGAAAAAAAGTTGAATGCCAAAAAAAGCCAAGAGAAAACTAAAAATATAAACGGTAATTAAAGAGTAAAGCCACGTAAAGGTGGCAGGTAGCAAATTAAGGTTAGCAACAAACACTAAGCCAGCAGCACGTCAGACAAATCTGTTACTGGGGACCAAGGCCATCTAAGCCAGCCAGCACCAAGGCCCACTACCAGGGCAGCAAGGCCCCTAGCCAGGGCACCAAGGCCCTCATACTGGGGCACCAAGGCCCTCTGCCAGAGACTTGATTCTGTCGACATTCTAGAGGCTTGATTCTGCCAGCCAGCATTCTAGAGACTTGATTCTGTCGACGACATCATGCTTGACAACCCATCTAGTTTGCCCAGCACTTTTGAGAATGGAGTTTTCCTTCTAATTGCATTTTGGAACATTTGCATTGATAGCCTACTGCTGTGTACGCATTGAAGAAATAGTCTAATAATTATCACCATTTAACCACTACAGGATCAGTGTCCCTAAACCAGCGAGCAGGTTGTTGCACGTGCGCTAATGTGACTAGAATGACGCACTAAGCAACAGCCATCTTTCCAGGACATAGACATGTCTTATATGGGCAGAAAGCTTCAATTCTTGTTAATCTAACTGCACTGTCCAATTAACAGTAGCTATTACAGTGAACAAATACCATGCTGTTGTTTAAGGAGAGTAAGAACAACAACAAAACAATTTTATCATGGCAACTGGTTTGATACATTCACCTCTGAAGGTAAATAATGTAGTTACATTCAGTAATCTGGCTATAATTTGTCATCCTGGTGCGTCCCAGATATAGCATAGTTTTATTTGATAAAATCAATTTTTATATTCAAATGAAGGAACTGGGTTCTAGAAAAGAGAGGGAATATACCTCAGCCTGGGTTTATCAGGTGGTAGAGACAGCAGCCACCTCACTACACCAGCCTGGGTTTATCAGGTGGTAGAGACAGCAGCCACCTCACTACACCAGCCTGGGTTTATCAGGAGGTAGAGACAGCAGCCAGCCCAGACACCAGCCTGGGTTTATCAGGTGGTAGAGACAGCAGCCACCCACTACACCAGCCTGGGTTTATCAGGTGGTAGAGACAGCAGCCACCTCACTACACCAGCCTGGGTTTATCAGGTGGTAGAGACAGCAGCCACCTCACTACACCAGCCTGGGTTTATCAGGTGGTAGAGACAGCAGCCACCTCACTACACCAGCCTGGGTTTATCAGGGGGTAGAGACAGCAGCCACCTCACTACACCAGCCTGGGTTTATCAGGTGGTAGAGACAGCAGCCACCTCACTACACCAGCCTGGGTTTATCAGGTGGTAGAGACAGCAGCCACCTCACTACACCAGCCTGGGTTTATCAGGTGGTAGGTCCAGAGCAGCCACCTCACTACACCAGCCTGGGTTTATCAGCTGGTAGAGACAGCAGCCACCTCACTACACCAGCCTGGGTTTATCAGGTGGTAGAGACAGCAGCCACCTCACTACACCAGCCTGGGTTTATCAGGTGGTAGAGACAGCAGCCACCTCACTACACCAGCCTGGGTTTATCAGGGGTAGAGACAGCAGCCACCTCACTACACCAGCCTGGGTTTATCAGGTGTAGAGACAGCAGCCACCTCACTACACCAGCCTGGGTTTATCAGGTGGTAGAGAGAGCAGCCACCTCCACTACACCAACCTGGGTTTATCAGGTGGTAGAGACAGCAGCCACCTCACCACACCAGCCTGGGTTTATCAGGTGGTAGAGTCAGGCAGCCACATCAGATCACACCAGCCTGGGTTTATCAGGTGGTAGAGACAGCAGCCACCTCACCACACCAGCCTGGGTTTATCAGGTGGTAGACAGCAGCCACCTCACTACACCAGCCTGGGTTTATCAGGTGGTAGAGACAGCAGCCACCTCACTACACCAGCCTGGGTTTATCAGGTGGTAGAGAGCAGCCACCTGGGGAACCAGCCTGGGTTTATCAGGTGGTAGACAGCAAACCTCACTACACCAGCCTGGGTTTATCAGGTGGTAGAGACAGCAGCCACCTCACTACACCAGCCTGGGTTTATCAGGTGGCAGACAGCAGCCACTCACTACACCAGCCTGGGTTTATCAGGTTAGACAGCAGCCACCTCACACACCAGCCTGAGTTTATCAGGTGGTAGAGACCAAGCAGCCACCTCACTACACCAGCCTGGGTTTATCAGGCCCTCTAGAGACAGCAGCCACCTCACTAGGGCACCAGCCTGGGTTTATCAGGTGGTAGAGACAGCAGCCATTCCTCACTTCACCAGCCTGGGTTTATCAGGTGGTAGAGACAGCAGCCACCTCACTACACCAGCCTGGGTTTATCAGGGTAGAGACAGCAGCCACCTCACTACACCAGCCTGGGTTTATCAGGTGGTAGAGACAGCAGCCACCTCACTACACCAGCCTGGGTTTATCAGGTGGTAGAAGAGCAGCCACCTCACTTTACACCAGCCTGGGTCTTATCAGGTGGTAGAGACAGCAGCCACCTCACTAACCAGCCTGGGTTTATCAGGTGGTAGAGACAGCAGCCACCTCACTACACCAGCCTGGGTTTATCAGGTGGTAGAGACAGCACAACACCAGCCTGGGTTTATCAGGGGTAGAGACAGCAGCCACCTGGTTTACACCAGCCTGGGTTTATCAGGTGGTAGAGACAGCAGCCACATCACTACACCAGCCTGGGTTTTATCAGGTTCAAATGAAGAGAGCAGCCACCTCACTACACCAGCCTGGGTTTATCAGGTGGTAGAGACAGCAGCCACCTCACCACACCAGCCTGGGTTTATCAGGTGGTAGAGAGAGCAGCCACCTCACTACACCAGCCTGGGTTTATCAGGTGGTAGAGACAGCAGCCACCTCACCACACCAGCCTGGGTTTATCAGGTGGTAGACAGCAGCCACCTCACTACACCAGCCTGGGTTTATCAGGTGGTAGAGACAGCAGCCACCTCACTACACCAGCCTGGGTTTATCAGGTGGTAGAGAGAGCAGCCACCTCACTACACCAGCCTGGGTTTATCAGGTGGTAGACAGCAGCCACCTCACTACACCAGCCTGGGTTTATCAGGTGGTAGAGACAGCAGCCACCTCACTACACCAGCCTGGGTTTATCAGGTGGTAGACAGCAGCCACCTCACTACACCAGCCTGGGTTTATCAGGTGGTAGACAGCAGCCACCTCACTACACCAGCCTGGGTTTATCAGGTGGTAGAGACAGCAGCCACCTCACTACACCAGCCTGGGTTTATCAGGTGGTAGAGACAGCAGCCACCTCACTACACCAGCCTGGGTTTATCAGGTGGTAGAGACAGCAGCCACCTCACTACACCAGCCTGGGTTTATCAGGTGGTAGAGACAGCAGCCACCTCACTACACCAGCCTGGGTTTATCAGGTGGTAGAGACAGCAGCCACCTCACTACACCAGCCTGGGTTTATCAGGTGGTAGAGACAGCAGCCACCTCACTACACCAGCCTGGGTTTATCAGGTGGTAGAGACAGCAGCCACCTCACTACACCAGCCTGGGTTTATCAGGTGGTAGAGAGAGCATGGACATGGAAAATACCATAGAAACACACACGTTTACACACAGACACACACACGCACACACACACCCACACCCACACGCCCACGCACGCACACACACACACACACGCCCACGCACGCACACACACACACACACACACACACACACACACACACACACACACACACACACGCACACGCGCGCACTCACACACACACAGACACAGACCCACACGCCCACGCACGCACACACACACACACACACACACACACACGCACACGCGCGCACACACACAGACACAGACACACGCCCACGCACACACACACACACAGACACACACACACACACACACACACACACACACACACGCACACGCGCGCACACACACACACACAGACACAGACCCACACGCCCACGCACGCACACACACACACACACACACACACGTGGAGCCTCAAACAGACCCTACTGCAGTAGAAAAAGAGCAGTGTGTGGCCCTCTGTCTCTGTCATTGACGACATGTTGAAGTGGAGCTGCCACTGTGTTGTTGTATAGCAGATCTGTCTCCTCTTCCTTCCCCTACTCCACAACCTGACGTGCTGGCTGATTGAAAACAATCAGTTGTGTGGAATTGGCACAGAGGGCGGTGTGTGTTTTATGCTTTTCTCACTTTGTTTGCAGAATAATGAGCAGTTGTTGCAGAGTAAGTGGTTTCCAAGTGGTTGTTATTTTTTTTTATTGTTTTCAAAGAAGCATTCATAAACAACAAGTTGTCTTCTCTCAGTGCTGTGTCGAAGGATATTCACATCTCCACTCTGAACATCAAACAGTCTTTATACGAAAGTTTGCAAGTTCAATTAAAATTGTCCTGTTGGGATACGAACACCCGGCTCTGAAACAGGTAATGTCGTTTCAAACACCCGGTTTCTGAAACAGGTAATGTCGTTTCAAACACCCGGTTTCTGAAACAGGTAATGTTGTTTCAAACACCCGGCTCTGAAACAGGTTTTGTCATTTCAAACACCCGGCTCTGAAACAGGTAATGTCGTTTCAAACACCCAGCTCTGAAACAGGTAATGTCGTTTCAAACACCCGGCTCTGAAACAGGTAATGTCGTTTCAAACACCCAGCTCTGAAACAGGTAATGTCGTTTCAAACACCCAGCTCTGAAACAGGTAATGTCGTTTCAAACACCCGGCTCTGAAACAGGTAATGTCGTTTCAAACACCCGGCTCTGAAACAGGTTATGTCGTTTTGGTGTCAGAGTCTAGCAGCCCAGAGACTGTTGTAAAGTGATGGTTCAAGCAGCCCAGAGACTGTTGTACTGTGACGGTTCTAGCAGCCCAGAGACTGTTGTACTGTGACGGTTCTAGCAGCCCAGAGACTGTTGTACAGTAATGGTTCTAGCAGCCCAGAGACTGTTGTACTGTGATGGTTCAAGCAGCCCAGAGACTGTTGTACTGTGACGGTTCTAGCAGCCCAGAGACTGTTGTACTGTGATGGTTCAAGCAGCCCAGAGACTGTTGTACTGTGATGGTTCTAGCAGCACAGAGACTGTTGTAGAGTGACTGTTCTAGCAACACAGAGACTGTTGTACTGTGACGGTTCTAGCAGCCCAGAGACTGTTGTACTGTGACGGTTCTAGCAGCCCAGAGACTGTTGTACAGTAATGGTTCTAGCAGCCCAGAGACTGTTGTAGAGTGACTGTTCTAGCAGCCCAGAGACTGTTGTACAGTGACTATTCTAGCAGCCCAGAGACTGTTGTAGAGTGACTGTTCTAGCAGCCCAGAGACTGTTGTAGAGTGACTGTTCTAGCAGCCCAGAGACTGTTGTACAGTAATGGTTCTAGCAGCCCAGAGACTGTTGTAGAGTGATGGTTCAAGCAGCCCAGAGACTGTTGTACATTAATGGTTCTAGCAGCCCAGAGACTGTTGTAGATTGACGGTTCTAGCAGCCCAGAGACTGTTGTAGATTGACGGCTCTAGCAGTCCAGAGACTTTTGTAGAGTGATGGTTCTAGCAGCCCAGAGACTGTTATAGAGTGATGGTTCTAGCAGCCCAGAGACTGTTGTACAGTGATGGTTCTAGCAGCCCAGAGACTGTTGTAGAGTGATGGTTCTAGCAGCCCAGAGACTGTTGTACAGTGACTGTTCTAGCAGCCCAGAGACTGTTGTAGAGTGACGGTTCTAGCAGCCCAGAGACTGTTGTAGAGTGACTGTTCTAGCAGCCCAGAGACTGTTGTACAGTGACGGTTCTAGCAGCCCAGAGACTGTTGTACAGTGACGGTTCTAGCAGCCAAGAGACTGTTCTAGCAGCCCAGAGACTGTTGTACAGTGACGGTTCTAGCAGCCCAGAGACTGTTCTAGCAGCCCAGAGACTGTTTACAGTGACTGTTCTAGCAGCCCAGAGACTGTTGTACAGTAATGGTTCTAGCAGCCCAGAGACTGTTTACAGTGACGGTTCTAGCAGCCCAGAGACTGTTCTAGCAGCCCAGAGACTGTTGTACTGTGACAGTTCTAAATGGGTCAATACAGACTACACATTGATGAGGAGAGTGGGCCGTTTGGGCTTAGACAAGCACCTTTTCCTCTTAAAGCTAGAGGGAGTGGGGGTGATGTGTCTGGCCTGACTCCATTCTATGAGTCTGTTATGCAGGCGTCGAGAGTTTTCAACATGCCCCGTAAGGCCGGTACGCCACCAGGGATGTGGCTTTTTGAAGAGCCTCTTTTTTTATAACACTGCTATCCAGTCCCCTGCTGTGGGTTCAGCCAGCCTACGTTCATGCCTGTTAGGTGTGGGGTGTACCAAGCTAGGTCATCTGATGCGGAGCAGGAGCAGATCATTGGGAGAAACAGCAGACAAAGGACAGTGAGACACAGGCTTTATCTTGGACACATGAAATGTAGGATGGATATGGAGGGTGCGGGGCAACAGAAGATGAACAGCAGAGGGGCTAAGGATTTTAGAGGATTTTAGAGCGAAAGGGCAAATGCAATGGGGGGAAAGTTTACGCTATTCCACTCAAAGGGTCCCGAGTGGACAGCCATGGCAGGTTAGTCTTGAGGAATGTGCCCATTCCAGGACCGAGGAACATGCAGAGTCCGGGACAAACATCCAGTTAGCCAGACCCCCCTTGGCTTCCGGCTGGGAAGACTGCGCCTTACGAACCAGGCTCTTTATACTCCAGACGACTGCAGCCGCTAGGCAGGAGGTAGGTCTCGGGGTCAGACGGAGTAGCAGCGGGCAATACAACTGTGAGAGTCCGTCAAGCTTCATGTTCTTGGACCCTGGGCTGTAGGAGAGAGTGAAAATGAAACGAGTGAATAACAGGGCCCAACGAGCCTGCCTAGAGTTGAGGCACTTGGCGGTGCGGAGGTATTCCAGATTCCAGAATCCACACTAAGAATGGGTGTTTCGCCCCCTCCAACCAGTGCCTCCACTCCTCCAACGCCATCTTGACGGCGAGGAGTTCTCGATTGTCCACATCATAGTTCCTCTCAGCAGGGATAAGACGATGGGAGAGGAAGGTGCAGGGGTGCAGTTTTTGGTCCTGGGCAGAACTCTGGGACAGGACGGCCCCCACTCTGACATCCGAAGCGTCGACCTCCACCACAAACTGACGGGACAGGTCTGGATGGATTAAGATAGGGGCTGTAGTGAATCGACTTTTGAGGTCCGAGAATGCCTGGTTAGCTGCTGGAGACCATGTGAAGGGAACTTTGGGAGAGGTGAGTGCTGAGAAGCCTGGATTCTGTAAACCTGGATGAATCTGCGGTAGAAATGAGCAGAACCCAGGAAACGTTGCAGCTGCACTCTGGTCGTGGGTTGAGGCCAATCCACCACCGCTCTCACTTTGTCTGGATCCATCTGTATATGTGCTGCATCGATGACATCCCCTAGGAAGGAGATGGTAGAGAGATGGAATTCACACTCATCAAATCAAAATCAAATTGTATTGGTCACATACACATGGTTAATGCGAGTGTAGTGAAATGATGTTAAAACCTGTTAACGGTACAGGTTCCCCAGGGGGTACCACACCCCCCCGTTCAGCTGAAACGGTGGCGCACAGAATGCAAAAATATTCCTAGAACTATTTAACCTCCACACATTCACAAGTCCAATACCTCAACTGAAAGATAAACGCCTTGTTCATCTACCCAGCATGTCAGATTTTTTAAATGTTTTACGGCGAAAACACAGCACATATTTATATTAGACCACCACCGAAACAAAGACAAGAGGCAGCCATTTTGTCCCAGAAAATATAAAATTATAAAAGCAGGATTAAAAAATAAATCATTCACTAACCTTTTGAAAATCTTCATCAGATGACAGTCATATGACATGTTACACAGTACGTTTATGTTTTGTTCAATAATATGCATTTTATATCCATAAATCACGGTTTATATTGACGCCATGTTCATAAAATTATCAAAAATGTCCGGAGAAATTATGGAAAGCTACGCCAGATAACAGAAATACTCATCATAAACTTTGACTAAAGATACATGTTTTACATATAGTTAGAAAGATACACTGGTTCTGAATGCAACCGCTGTGTCAGATTTGTTTTTCACGTTACAGAATTAGTTGACTATGCAATAACCTGAGAGGGCGCTCAGACGTAAGCAATATTTCTCCGCTATGTTGGAGTCAACAGAAATACAAAATTACAACATAAATATTCCCTTACCTTTGATGTTCTTCGATCAGAATGTAGTGGAAGGAGTCATACTTACCCAATACATCATTTTGTTTCAGTTCGTGCGTCCTTATAGTAGCATCTGCTACCACTTTCAGCTGAAATGCATCCAAAATGACTTCTGGTCCCGAACAGTTGCGCATCAAAACTTCAAAATTACATATTATATGTCGACCAAACTGGTCAAACTAAGTGCAGAATCAAGCTTTAGGATGTTCTAAACGTACAAAACAATTCTCAATTCAACCGGACAATCATACTTCTTCTCAGGCAAGCTGGAACAGAGGAAGGTCTGTGTTCAATTCGCGCCCTAACGCACATGTATTTTCTCGCAACATCCACTCTTTCGCCTCCCAAAGGGTCAAAGCTCGCGGGATTTGCACAATTAAACACTCTACTGAATGAGGACATCTAGTGGAAGACATAGAAAGTGTCTCCAGATCCATAGCTGGTTGGGAAGGGTGGGGGCGATGACGTCAAAGTTGCCCCAACTTTCAGTATTCCAAAAATAGTTTGGGAGATTGCCTGCCCTGTGAGTTCTGCTATACTTACAGACATAATTCAAACGGTTTTAGAAGCTTTAGAGTGTTTTTCTATCCAGTAATTATTATTATATGCATATATTAGCAATTTTGGACAGATTTTTTTTCAATTTACTATGGGCACGCAATTCATCCAAAGGGGGTAGGATTATGCCTAGCCTTAACAGGTTTTAATGCGAGTGTAGTGAAATGCTTGTGCTTCTAGTTCTGGCCATGCAGTAACATCTAATAAGTAATCTAACAATTTCACAACAACTACCTTGTAGCCTAGTGGTTAGAGCGTTGGACTAGTAACCGGAAGGCTCAAACCCCCAAGTTGACAAGGTACAAATCTGTCGTTCTGCCCCTGAACAGGCAGTTAACCCACTGTTCCTAGGCCATCATTGAAAATAAGAATTTGTTCTTAACTGACTTGTTTTGTTCTTAACTGACTTGTCTAGATAAATAAAGGTCAAATAAAATAAAAGTGTAATTGAATGAATAAGAATATGTACATATAAATATATGGATGAGCGATAGCCGAACGGCATAGGCAAGATGCAATAGATGGAAAAGAGTACAATATATACATATGAGATGAATAATGTAGGGTGTCGGGTATATAAAGTGGCATTATTTAAAGTGACTAGTGATACATTTATTACATCCAATTGTAAATTATTACATCCAATTTTTAATTATTAAAGTGACTAAAGATTTGAGTCAGTATGTTGGCAGCAGCCACTCAATTTTAGTGATGGCTGTTTATCAGTCTGATGGCCTTGAGGTAGAAGCTGTTTTTCAGTCTCTCGGTCCCAGCTTTGATGTACCTGTACTGACCTCGCGTTCTGGATGATAGCGGGGTGAACAGGCAGTGGCTCGGGTGGTTGTTGTCATTGATTATCTTTTTGGCCTTCCTGTGACATCGGGTGATGTAGGTGTCCTGGAGGGCAGGTAGTTTGCCCCCGGTGATGCGTTGTGCAGACCTCACCACTACCCTCTGGAGAGCCTTACGGTTGTGGGCGGAGCAGTTGCCGTACCAGGCAGTGATACAGCCCGACAGGATGCTCTCGATGGTGCATCTGTGAAAATGTGTGAGTGTTTTTAGTGACAAGCCAAATTTCTTCAGCCTACTGAGGTTGAAGAGGCGCTGTTGCGCCTTCTTCACCACGCTGTCTGTGTGGGTGGACCATTTAAGTTCGTCCGTGATGTGTACGCTGAGGAACTTTCCACCTTCTCCACTACTGTCCCGTTGATGTAGATAGGTGGGTGCTCCCTCTGCTGTTTCCTGAAGTCCACAATCATCTCCTTTGTTTTGTTGATGTTGAGTGTGAGGTTATTTTTCTGACTCGACACTGAGGGCCCTCACCTCCTCCCTGTAGGTCGTCTCATCGTTGTTGGTAATCAAGCCTACCACTGTAGTGTCGTCTGCAAACTTGATGATTGAGTTGGAGGCGTGCATGGCCACGCAGTCATGGGTGAACAGGGAGTACAGGAGAGGGCTGAGCACGCACCCTTGTGGGGCCCCAGTGTTGAGGGGGTGGAGATGTTGTTTCCTATTCTCACCACCTGAAGTGTCCCGTCAGAAAGTCCAGGACCCAGTTGCACAGGGCGGGGTCGAAACCCAGATTCTCTAGCTTAATGATGAGTTTGGAGGGTACTATGGTGTTAAATGCTGAGCTGTAGTCGATGAACAGCATTCTTACATAGGAATTCCTCTTGTCCAGATGGGTTAGGGCGGTGTGCAGTGTGATTGCTATTGCGTCGTCTGTGGACCTATTGGGGCGGTAAGCAAATTGGAGTGGGTCTAGGGTGTCAGGTAGGGTGCAGATGATATGATCCTTGACTAGTCTCTCAAAGCTCTTCATGATGACGGAAGTTAGTGCTAAGGGGCGGTAGTCGTTTAGCTCAGTTACCTTAGCTTTCTTGGGAACAGGAACAATGGTGGCCCTCTTGAAGCATGTGGGAACAGCAGACTGGGATAGGGATTGATTGAATATGTCCGTAAACACCCCAGCATGCTGGTCTGGGCATGCTCTGAGGATGCGGCTAGGGATGCCATCTGGGCCGGCAGCCTTGCGAGGGTTAACAGGTTTAAATGTTTTACTCTTGTTGGCTGCAGTGAAGCAGAGCCTGCAGGTTCTGGTAGCGGGCCATGTCGGTGGCACTGTATTGTTCTCAAAGTGTCACGTTCTGACCATCGTTCGTATGTGTTTTCCTTGTTTTAGTGTTGGTCAGGACGTGAGCTGGGTGGGCATTCTATGTTGTGTGTCTGGTTTGTCTATTTCTATGTTTGGCCTGATATGGTTCTCAATCAGAGGCAGGTGTTAGTCATTGTCTCTGATTGGGAACCATATTTAGGTAGCCTGTTTTGTGTTGGGTTTTGTGGGTGATTGTTCCTGTCTCTGTGGTTGCACCAGATAGGGCTGTTTAGATTTTCGCACGTTTATTGTTTTTGTTAGTTTATTCATGTATAGTGTCTTTATAGATTAAACATGAACAACCACCACGCTGCATTTTGGTCCGCCTCTGTTTCACCAGAAGAAAACCGTTACACAAAGTGAGAAAATAAGTTGTTTAGTTTGTCTGGGATCAAGACATCGGGGTCTGCAACAGGGCTGGTTTTCTTTTTGTAGTCCGTGATTGACTGTAGACCCTGCCACATACCTCTCGTGTCTGAGCTGTTGAATTACGACTCTACTTTGTCTCTATACCTACGCTTAGCTTGTTTGATTGCCTTATTGATCCCTTATCCATCCCGCGGGATCATTTTCGTCAACCACCGCAGAATTGTAGAGCGCCAAATTCTAATTAAGTTCCTACAAATATTTAATTTTCATGAAATCACATGTGCAATATAGCAAAACAGAGCTTAGCTTGTTGTTAATCCACCTGGCGTGTCAGATTTCAAAACAGCTTTACAGCAAAAAGCTATCCAAGCGTTTACATCTCTCTCAGCAGACAAAACATTACAAACAGCTAGCAGCAAAGTAGATTGGTCACGAAAGTCAGAAAAGCAATAAAATGAATCGCTTACCTTTGATGGTCTTCGGATGTTTGCACTCACGAGACTCCCAGTTACACAATAAATGTTCCTTTTGTTCGATAAAGATTATTTTTATATCCAAAAAGCTCCATATGTTTGGTGCGTTTTGTCTGCCTCAGTCTGGAGGACTTTGAGGAGGAAGTACGGAAAGTGTTCAATTCTCCGTTGTCCGGGAGAGAGGCTGCTCGTAAACTGCTCCAGCTACGTCAAGACTGGCAGACTACACAGTGGATTTTCGCACGTTGGCGGCTGAGTGCTTGAACTAATTTCTGAGAGAATCCGAAGTCACCCGAGTGCTCATGGGAATCGCAGAGGATGGTCTTCTCTAGAGCCCAAGCTACTGTGAAGGGCTCGATTGTCTCCGGATGAGCGTTTACGCAGACTGAACACCAGGAGCTGTCTATATTGCGAGACTACCTTATATTTCCACCTGTCCATTAAAAAGTCCATGCTCATCATAAGGTACGAGTACTCTTGTGAGCCGTACGGGGATTTTCCAATCCCCCATTACTCGCACCCTTCTCCATGTCACCCTGTTGTGAGGCGACCAGGCCAAATCACTCCAGGTACTCATTGACTCTGGGGCTGATGAGAGCTTTATTGATGCTAACTTGGTGTCAGAACTGGGTATCTCCACTCAAACCCCCTCTCTATTCCCATGGATGTCAGAGTGTTGGATGGGCGCTCTATCGGCAGAGTCACCCGATTCCGATCGACCTACGAGGAAATCACAGTGTGTTTATGCAGTTCCTGCTCATAGAATCTCCCCATGTACTTGTGGTTTTGGGATATTTATGGCTCAAGAAGCACAATCCCCTGACTGACTGGTTCTATCGTGGGTTGGAGCCCGCCATGCTCATCATCTTAAGTCGGCCCAGCCTGCCCTGGGACATCATCCTGCTGGCTTGAGAGAAGTGTTAGATCGCTCCGCCATTACCCCTGAGTACCTGGACCTCTGAGAAAACATTCAACAAGGCCCGTGCTAGGTCTCTTCCTCCTCATGGACCCTATGCTCCATTGACCTTCTCCAGGGCACCCCCTCGGGAGCCGGCTTTACTCCCTGTCAGGTCCAGAGACCAAGGCTATGGAGGAGTACATTGAGAACTCTCTCGTTCAGGGAGTATTTGTCCATTGGCCTCGTCCGCCAGCGCAGGGTATTTCTGTGGAGAAGAAGGTCAAAACTCTGCGCCCAACTACAGGGGCATTAATGAAATGTTAAAATATTACCCTCTATCACTCATCTCCGCGGGTTTCGAAACTCTTCAATGACCATCTTCTCTAAGTTGGACATCCGGAATGCCTACCATCTGGTTCGGATACGGGAGGGAGACAATTGGAAAACAGCCTTTAACATGGCTAGCGGGCACTATGAGTACTTAGTTATGCTATTCGTACTGACCAAAGCTCACACGGTGTTCCAGGCCCTGATCAACTATGTGCTCCGGGAAATGCTGAATCGGTTCCTGTTTGTCGACCTCGACGACATCCTTGTCGTTTCCCGTTCAGCTCAAGAACACGTCCGACAAGTCCTTCAGCATCTCCTGGAGAACTTTTTCGTTAAGTATTGATAATGCAAAGGATTTTCCCAAGGTTGATGTTGAGACACGTTGGTTATTGGGGTCAAATTTGTCTCCACTTTTGTGGATTGGGGTGATCAGTTCTTGGTTCCAAATAGTGGGGAAGATGCCAGAGCTAAGGATGATGTTAAAGAGTTGAAATATGGCCAATTGGAATTTGTTTTAGGGCCAAAAAAGATTGGAGAAGGGTTTTATACATCTCCATTTTGGATAGATAACTTCCATGTTGTTGTCTGTTTAGAGTTTTCCAATTTTCCCAGAAGTGGTTAGAGTCTATGGATTCTTCAATTACATTGAGCTGATTTCTGACGTGCTGTTCCTACTTTTTCTTTAGTGTATTTCTGTATCGTTTTAGTGATTCACCGTAGTGAAGGTTCAGCTTGTCCGTAGTGTATTTCTGTATCGTTTTAGTTTTAGTGATTCACCGTATTGAAGGTTCAGCTTGTCCGTAGTGTATTTCTGTATCGTTTTAGTGATTCACCGTAGTGAAGGTTCAGCTTGTCCGTAGTGTATTTCTGTATCGTTTTAGTGATTCACCGTAGTGAAGGTTCAGCTTGTCCGTAGTGTATTTCTGTATCGTTTTAGTGATTCACCGTAGTGAAGGCGTAGACTCAGGTTTTCTGGGTCCCTATGTCTTTAGTTGGATAGGTCTCTCAATTTCTTTCTTAGGTTTTTGACTTCTTCATCAAACCGTTTGTCTTTGTTGTTCATTTTCTTCAGTTTTCTGTTTGACATGTATTTATTTATTAGGGAAGCTGATAGGTCAAATATGCTGTTTAGGTTTTCTACTACCAAGTTTAAACCTTCACTATTACAGTGAAACGTTTTGTACAGGAAGTTGTCTAAAAGGGATTGAATTTGTTGTTGACTAATTATGTTTTGGTTGGTGTCCACACTACTTTCCTTCCATCTATAGCATTTCTTAATGTTACTCAGTTCCTTTGGCTTTGATGCCTCATGATTGAGTATTGCTCTATTCAAGTAGACTGTGATTTTGCTGTTATCTGATAGGAGTGTCACTGGGCTGACTGTGAAGGCTCTAACAGACTCTGGGTTGAGGTCAGTGATAAAGTAGTCTTCAGTACTGCTGCCAAGGGATGAGCTGTAGGTGTACCTACCATAGGAGTCCCCTCGAAGCCTACCATTGACTATGTACAGACCCAGCGTGTGACAGAGCTGCAGGAGTTGTGACCCGCTTTTGTTGGTTATGTTGTCGTAGTTGTGCCTAGGGGGGCATATGGGGGAAGGGATGCTTTATTTGCTTTACTTGACCAAATAGGGCCATCTTCTGTATACCACCCTTACCTTGTCACAACACAACTGATTGGCTCAAATGCATTAAGAAGGAAGAAAATTCCACACATGTACTTTTAACAAGGCACCCCTGTTAATTGAAATGCATTCCAGGTGACTACCTCATAGTATATACCTAATACTATGTATCTAATATGATGTACCTAATACTATGTATCTAATATGATATAACTAGTATTATTAATATTACATATATAATAGTATATACCTAATATGATGTACCTAATACTATGTACTTAATATGATATACCTAATATTTTTAATATGACATACCTAATATAATAAACCTAATAGTATATACCTAATATCATAAACCTAATGTGACATAGTTAATATTATATACCTAATAGTATGTACCTAATAGTATGTACCTAATAGTATGTACCTAATAGTATGTACCTAATAGTATGTACCTAATAGTATGTACCTAATAGTATGTACCTAATAGTATGTACCTAATAGTATGTACCTAATAGTATGTACCTAATAGTATATACCTAATGGTATGTACCTAATAGTATGTACCTAATAGTATGTACCTAATAGTATGTACCTAATAGTATGTACCTAATAGTATGTACCTAATGGTATGTACCTAATAGTATGTACCTAATAGTATGTACCTAATAGTATATACCTAATAGTATGTACCTAATAGTATATACCTAATGGTATGTACCTAATGGTATGTACCTAATAGTATGTACCTTATATTATGTACCTAATAGTATGTACCTAATGGTATGTACCTAATAGTATGTACCTAATAGTATGTACCTAATAGTATGTACCTAATAGTATATACCTAATAGTATGTACCTAATAGTATATACCTAATGGTATGTACCTAATGGTATGTACCTAATAGTATGTACCTAATAGTATGTACCTAATAGTATATACCTAATAGTATGTACCTGGTCTATGTCTCTCTGACTCTGACTCTGATCTCTGTCTCTCTGACTCTGGTCTGTGTGTGTGTGTGTGGTATCTCTCTCTCTCTGACCCTGTGCCTGTCCCTGTGTTCAGTAGATGGAGGTTGGAGTGATTGGTCTAATTGGTCTGAGTGCGGAGTGGACTGTTCCATGTGGCGCAGTAGAGAGTGTACCCAGCCCTCGCCTGGCACCGGGGGCAAAGACTGCCAGGGCATCGACCTCCAGTCACTCAACTGTACCAGCCAACAGTGTCTACAGAGTGAGTATTAAACATATTTCCTGAATATAGACACACACACGCACGCACGCACGCACGCACGCACGCACGCACGCACGCACGCACACACACACACACACACACACACACACACACACACACACACACACACACACACACACACACACACACACACACACACACACACACACACACACACACAATCTCTAACTTCCACTGTTTTTCCACTCTTCACCTTACATCAATGTACACATGTACTTGAATGTTGCAAGTAGATGTCTCCTTCTCCCTCTCTCTCTCTCTGTGTGTGTGTGTGTGTGTGTGTGTGTGTGTGTGTGTGTGCGTGCGTGCGTGCGTGCGTGCGTGCGTGATGTTACATTGTAGAACAGCCATGTCTGATGTTTGATGCTCCCTTGAGTCGTTAAGTACATTTAACTCCTCTAGTGTTTAGTTATGACTAGGGCCTGTTACAGTGAGCGTGTTACCACCACACCGGCAGTCATGAGTCATGATGGCAGTCAAATTCCATGTGATCGTTTAGTTCTTCAAATGAAGCACATTAAGTCGCTTTACAATGGAGAGCTGTGTATGTGTGTAGAGCCTAACTGGCATTACCATAAGCAGCGTGGGAGTTTCAAGTTTGAGGAAGTTAATTTTCACCATTAAAATGCACCTTTATCATACAATTATTACATGTATAATCGCATTTGCTGTCACTTTTGAGAATGGTGTTTTTTTCCACGATAATTGATTGTAGCCTACTGCAGTGTGCACATCGTTGCACTTGTGTCTGTGAATAAATAGCCTAATAGTTTATCAACATTTTAAGCTAAACGTTCTGATCTGTTTCCTCAGCCACAACATCGGCAAGACACATTTAATGTTCTGTCATTCTTGACTAGGGCAGATAGGGATCTGGTCAGAAACAGTGATCTATATAGAGAACTAGGGCAGATAGGGATCTGGTCAGAAACAGTGATCTATATAGGGAACAGTTTTTTTTATTCTAGTAGTTGTATTAATTTTACGGATCTATTGCATACCACAACTGTCCCAGACTATGTTTGGAATATTTATTTATCGCACAGAACAGAATAGGCCGACTTTTGTACTATGGGGCATAGTAGATTGACATAGGCTAGTGCTTTTGCTGTTCGTTAGGTCTACTCATCTTCTTGGCTGACGAAAAGTAAATGTGAACAGTTCTTCCAACATCTTCAATATGTGTAGTTGCACGTCGACGTGTCTGTCTTCATGTGTAGCCTGTGAGAAGGACCTGCTCATGTGAAGGGCATTGGCTAATAAGAATTGAGATATGAGAGAGAGATATGTGATGAGAGGTGCTTCACTAAGCCGGGAAGAAGAGAATTAATATTATATTCAGTCCAAGGTCACAATGACCACTGGCTGCAAAAGGCCTGTTTTTTTTTAGGCCACACAAAAAGGATGCTGCCCGCGAGGCATTATCAAGTACTTGTCAAATTGTGAATGAGAGACTGATGAAGTGTGTGCAGCCTGTGCAAAAAAAAACTAAACAAAGCAGAGCTCATGCCTTTCATGAGACTTTTTTTCAAATCATCATTAGTCTCATCATGCAGCCTTATAATGTATTCAAAATCAAAACATATAGTCCAACATTTGTAGAACAACTAAAGTCACATAAATAACTCTAAATTAAGCTTATAATAGTTCCTACATTTGAAGTCTACATACACTTAGGTTGGAGTCATTAAAACTCGTTTTCAACCACTCCATATATTTCTTGTTAACAAACTGTAGTTTTGTCAAGTCGGTTAGAATATCTACTTTGTGCATGACACAAATAATTTTGCCAACAATTGTTTGCAGACAGATTATTTGACTTATATTTCACTTTGTCACAATTCCAGAGGGTCAGAAGTTCACATACACTAAGATGACTGTGCCTTTAAACAGCTTGAAAATTCCAGAAAATGATGTCATGGCTTTAGAAGCTTCTGATAGCCTATTTGACACTATTTGAGTCAATTGGAGGTGTACCTGTGGATGTATTTCAAGGACTACCTTCAAACTCAGTCTTTGTTTGACATCATTGGAAAATCAAAAGAAATCAGCCAAGACGTCAGAAAGAAATTGCAGATGTCCACAAGTCTGGTTCATCCTTGGGAGCAATTTCCAAATGCCTTTTCTTAATATCATGTTTCTTTAGACCTGTCTAAAATAAATAATGGATTTATTGTGAAGTTGTCGGCTACATTGCATGGATTTATTAGACTTTTTACAAAGGTCTGCATCAGTGGCTTGTAGTCAAGGGCTGCACACAGTCAGCCATGGGCTGAAAGGCAGATTGACTTGAAAAGGGATAAAACCACAGTGTTTAACACAGATCAAAGCAGGGACTGTTACAGAACCACAGTGTTTACTGCAGATCAAAGCAGGGACTGTTACAGAACCACAGTGTTTACTGCAGATCAAAGCAGGGACTGTTACAGAACCACAGTGTTTACTGCAGATCAAAGCAGGGACTGTTACAGAACCACAGTGTTTACTGCAGATCAAAGCAGGGACTGTTACAGAACCACAGTGTTTAACACAGATCAAGCAGGGACTGTTACAGAACCTCAGTGTTTAACGCAGATCAAACAGTGACTGTTACAGAACCCCAGTGTTTAACACAGATCAAACAGTGACTGTTATAGAACCCCAGTGTTTAACACAGATCAAACAGGGACTGTTACAGAACCCCAGTGTTTAACGCAGATCAAACAGTGACTGTTATAGAACCCCAGTGTTTAACACAGATCAAACAGGGACTGTTACAGAACCCCAGTGTTTAACACAGATCAAACAGTGACTGTTATAGAACCCCAGTGTTTAACACAGATCAAACAGGGACTGTTATAGAACCCCAGTGTTTAACACAGATCAAACAGGGACTGTTACAGAACCACAGTGTTTACTGCAGATCAAACAGGGACTGTTACAGAACCACAGTGTTTACTGCAGATCAAACAGGGACTGTTATAGAACCCCAGTGTTTACTGCAGATCAAAGCAGGGACTGTTATAGAACCCCAGTGTTTACTGCAGATCAAACAGGGACTGTTATAGAACCCCAGTGTTTACTGCAGATCAAACAGGGACTGTTATAGAACCCCAGTGTTTAACGCAGATCAAACAGGGACTGTTATAGAACCCCAGTGTTTAACACAGATCAAACAGGGACTGTTACAGAACCACAGTGTTTACTGCAGATCAAAGCAGGGACTGTTACAGAACCACAGTGTTTACTGCAGATCAAACAGGGACTGTTATAGAACCCCAGTGTTTAACGCAGATCAAACAGGGACTGTTACAGAACCACAGTGTTTAACACAGATCAAACAGGGACTGTTACAGAACCACAGTGTTTAACACAGATCAAACAGGGACTGTTACAGAACCCCAGTGTTTACTGCAGATCAAACAGGGACTGTTACAGAACCCCAGTGTTTACTGCAGATCAAACAGGGACTGTTATAGAACCCCAGTGTTTAACGCAGATCAAACAGGGACTGTTACAGAACCTCAGTGTTTAACACAGATCAAACAGGGACTGTTACAGAACCACAGTGTTTACTGCAGATCAAACAGGGACTGTTACAGAACCCCAGTCTTTACTGCAGATCAAACAGTGACTGTTACAGAACCCCAGTGTTTACTGCAGATCAAACAGGGACTGTTACAGAACCCCAGTGTTTAACGCAGATCAGATCAAACAGGGACTGTTATAGAACCCCAGTGTTTAACACAGATCAAACAGGGACTGTTATAGAACCCCAGTGTTTACTGCAGATCAAACAGGGACTGTTATAGAACCCCAGTGTTTAACGCAGATCAAACAGGGACTGTTACAGAACCTCAGTGTTTAACACAGATCAAACAGGGACTGTTACAGAACCACAGTGTTTACTGCAGATCAAAGCAGGGACTGTTACAGAACCACAGTGTTTACTGCAGATCAAACAGGGACTGTTACAGAACCACAGTGTTTAACACAGATCAAACAGGGACTGTTACAGAACCCCAGTGTTTACTGCAGATCAAACAGGGACTGTTATAGAACCCCAGTGTTTAACGCAGATCAAACAGGGACTGTTACAGAACCTCAGTGTTTAACACAGATCAAACAGGGACTGTTACAGAACCACAGTGTTTACTGCAGATCAAACAGGGACTGTTACAGAACCCCAGTCTTTACTGCAGATCAAACAGTGACTGTTACAGAACCCCAGTGTTTACTGCAGATCAAACAGGGACTGTTACAGAACCCCAGTGTTTAACACAGATCAAAGCAGGGACTGTTACAGAACCCAAGTCTTTACTGCAGATCAAACAGTGACTGTTACAGAACCCCAGTGTTTACTGCAGATCAAACAGGGACTGTTACAGAACCACAGTGTTTAACACAGATCAAACAGGGACTGTTACAGAACCACAGTGTTTACTGCAGATCAAACAGGGACTGTTATAGAACCCCAGTGTTTAACGCAGATCAAACAGGGACTGTTACAGAACCTCAGTGTTTAACACAGATCAAACAGGGACTGTTATAGAACCCCAGTGTTTAACACAGATCAAACAGGGACTGTTACAGAACCCCAGTGTTTACTGCAGATCAAACAGGGACTGTTATAGAACCCCAGTGTTTAACGCAGATCAAACAGGGACTGTTACAGAACCTCAGTGTTTAACACAGATCAAACAGGGACTGTTACAGAACCACAGTGTTTACTGCAGATCAAACAGGGACTGTTACAGAACCCCAGTCTTTACTGCAGATCAAACAGTGACTGTTACAGAACCCCAGTGTTTACTGCAGATCAAACAGGGACTGTTACAGAACCCCAGTGTTTAACACAGATCAAAGCAGGGACTGTTACAGAACCCAAGTCTTTACTGCAGATCAAACAGTGACTGTTACAGAACCCCAGTGTTTACTGCAGATCAAACAGGGACTGTTACAGAACCACAGTGTTTAACACAGATCAAACAGGGACTGTTACAGAACCACAGTGTTTACTGCAGATCAAACAGGGACTGTTATAGAACCCCAGTGTTTAACGCAGATCAAACAGGGACTGTTACAGAACCTCAGTGTTTAACACAGATCAAACAGGGACTGTTATAGAACCCCAGTGTTTAACACAGATCAAACAGGGACTGTTACAGAACCCCAGTGTTTACTGCAGATCAAACAGGGACTGTTATAGAACCCCAGTGTTTAACGCAGATCAAACAGGGACTGTTACAGAACCTCAGTGTTTAACACAGATCAAACAGGGACTGTTACAGAACCACAGTGTTTACTGCAGATCAAAGCAGGGACTGTTACAGAACCACAGTGTTTACTGCAGATCAAACAGGGACTGTTATAGAACCCCAGTGTTTAACACAGATCAAACAGGGACTGTTACAGAACCCCAGTGTTTAACACAGATCAAACAGGGACTGTTACAGAACCCCAGTGTTTACTGCAGATCAAACAGGGACTGTTATAGAACCCCAGTGTTTAACGCAGATCAAACAGTGACTGTTACAGAACCACAGTGTTTAACACAGATCAAACAGGGACTGTTATAGAACCCCAGTGTTTAACACAGATCAAACAGGGACTGTTACAGAACCACAGTGTTTACTGCAGATCAAACAGGGACTGTTACAGAACCACAGTGTTTACTGCAGATCAAACAGGGACTGTTATAGAACCCCAGTGTTTACTGCAGATCAAAGCAGGGACTGTTATAGAACCCCAGTGTTTACTGCAGATCAAACAGGGACTGTTATAGAACCCCAGTGTTTACTGCAGATCAAACAGGGACTGTTATAGAACCCCAGTGTTTAACGCAGATCAAACAGGGACTGTTATAGAACCCCAGTGTTTAACACAGATCAAACAGGGACTGTTACAGAACCACAGTGTTTACTGCAGATCAAAGCAGGGACTGTTACAGAACCACAGTGTTTACTGCAGATCAAACAGGGACTGTTATAGAACCCCAGTGTTTAACGCAGATCAAACAGGGACTGTTACAGAACCACAGTGTTTAACACAGATCAAACAGGGACTGTTACAGAACCACAGTGTTTAACACAGATCAAACAGGGACTGTTACAGAACCCCAGTGTTTACTGCAGATCAAACAGGGACTGTTACAGAACCCCAGTGTTTACTGCAGATCAAACAGGGACTGTTATAGAACCCCAGTGTTTAACGCAGATCAAACAGGGACTGTTACAGAACCTCAGTGTTTAACACAGATCAAACAGGGACTGTTACAGAACCACAGTGTTTACTGCAGATCAAACAGGGACTGTTACAGAACCCCAGTCTTTACTGCAGATCAAACAGTGACTGTTACAGAACCCCAGTGTTTACTGCAGATCAAACAGGGACTGTTACAGAACCCCAGTGTTTAACGCAGATCAAACAGGGACTGTTATAGAACCCCAGTGTTTAACACAGATCAAACAGGGACTGTTATAGAACCCCAGTGTTTACTGCAGATCAAACAGGGACTGTTATAGAACCCCAGTGTTTAACGCAGATCAAACAGGGACTGTTACAGAACCTCAGTGTTTAACACAGATCAAACAGGGACTGTTACAGAACCACAGTGTTTACTGCAGATCAAAGCAGGGACTGTTACAGAACCACAGTGTTTACTGCAGATCAAACAGGGACTGTTACAGAACCACAGTGTTTAACACAGATCAAACAGGGACTGTTACAGAACCCCAGTGTTTACTGCAGATCAAACAGGGACTGTTATAGAACCCCAGTGTTTAACGCAGATCAAACAGGGACTGTTACAGAACCTCAGTGTTTAACACAGATCAAACAGGGACTGTTACAGAACCACAGTGTTTACTGCAGATCAAACAGGGACTGTTACAGAACCCCAGTCTTTACTGCAGATCAAACAGTGACTGTTACAGAACCCCAGTGTTTACTGCAGATCAAACAGGGACTGTTACAGAACCCCAGTGTTTAACACAGATCAAAGCAGGGACTGTTACAGAACCCAAGTCTTTACTGCAGATCAAACAGTGACTGTTACAGAACCCCAGTGTTTACTGCAGATCAAACAGGGACTGTTACAGAACCACAGTGTTTAACACAGATCAAACAGGGACTGTTACAGAACCACAGTGTTTACTGCAGATCAAACAGGGACTGTTATAGAACCCCAGTGTTTAACGCAGATCAAACAGGGACTGTTACAGAACCTCAGTGTTTAACACAGATCAAACAGGGACTGTTATAGAACCCCAGTGTTTAACACAGATCAAACAGGGACTGTTACAGAACCCCAGTGTTTACTGCAGATCAAACAGGGACTGTTATAGAACCCCAGTGTTTAACGCAGATCAAACAGGGACTGTTACAGAACCTCAGTGTTTAACACAGATCAAACAGGGACTGTTACAGAACCACAGTGTTTACTGCAGATCAAAGCAGGGACTGTTACAGAACCACAGTGTTTACTGCAGATCAAACAGGGACTGTTATAGAACCCCAGTGTTTAACACAGATCAAACAGGGACTGTTACAGAACCCCAGTGTTTAACACAGATCAAACAGGGACTGTTACAGAACCCCAGTGTTTACTGCAGATCAAACAGGGACTGTTATAGAACCCCAGTGTTTAACGCAGATCAAACAGTGACTGTTACAGAACCACAGTGTTTAACACAGATCAAACAGGGACTGTTATAGAACCCCAGTGTTTAACACAGATCAAACAGGGACTGTTACAGAACCACAGTGTTTACTGCAGATCAAACAGGGACTGTTACAGAACCACAGTGTTTACTGCAGATCAAACAGGGACTGTTATAGAACCCCAGTGTTTACTGCAGATCAAAGCAGGGACTGTTATAGAACCCCAGTGTTTACTGCAGATCAAACAGGGACTGTTATAGAACCCCAGTGTTTACTGCAGATCAAACAGGGACTGTTATAGAACCCCAGTGTTTAACGCAGATCAAACAGGGACTGTTATAGAACCCCAGTGTTTAACACAGATCAAACAGGGACTGTTACAGAACCACAGTGTTTACTGCAGATCAAAGCAGGGACTGTTACAGAACCACAGTGTTTACTGCAGATCAAACAGGGACTGTTATAGAACCCCAGTGTTTAACGCAGATCAAACAGGGACTGTTACAGAACCTCAGTGTTTAACACAGATCAAACAGGGACTGTTACAGAACAGGGAACCACAGTGTTTACTGCAGATCAAACAGGGACTGTTACAGAACCCCAGTCTTTACTGCAGATCAAACAGTGACTGTTACAGAACCCCAGTGTTTACTGCAGATCAAACAGGGACTGTTACAGAACCCCAGTGTTTAACGCAGATCAAACAGGGACTGTTATAGAACCCCAGTGTTTAACACAGATCAAAGCAGGGACTGTTACAGAACCCCAGTGTTTACTGCAGATCAAACAGGGACTGTTATAGAACCCCAGTGTTTAACGCAGATCAAACAGGGACTGTTACAGAACCTCAGTGTTTAACACAGATCAAACAGGGACTGTTACAGAACCACAGTGTTTACTGCAGATCAAAGCAGGGACTGTTACAGAACCACAGTGTTTACTGCAGATCAAACAGGGACTGTTACAGAACCACAGTGTTTAACACAGATCAAACAGGGACTGTTACAGAACCCCAGTGTTTACTGCAGATCAAACAGGGACTGTTATAGAACCCCAGTGTTTAACGCAGATCAAACAGGGACTGTTACAGAACCTCAGTGTTTAACACAGATCAAACAGGGACTGTTACAGAACCACAGTGTTTACTGCAGATCAAACAGGGACTGTTACAGAACCCCAGTCTTTACTGCAGATCAAACAGTGACTGTTACAGAACCCCAGTGTTTACTGCAGATCAAACAGGGACTGTTACAGAACCCCAGTGTTTAACACAGATCAAATCAGGGACTGTTACAGAACCCCAGTCTTTACTGCAGATCAAACAGTGACTGTTACAGAACCCCAGTGTTTACTGCAGATCAAACAGGGACTGTTACAGAACCACAGTGTTTAACACAGATCAAACAGGGACTGTTACAGAACCACAGTGTTTACTGCAGATCAAACAGGGACTGTTATAGAACCCCAGTGTTTAACGCAGATCAAACAGGGACTGTTACAGAACCTCAGTGTTTAACACAGATCAAACAGGGACTGTTATAGAACCCCAGTGTTTAACACAGATCAAACAGGGACTGTTACAGAACCCCAGTGTTTACTGCAGATCAAACAGGGACTGTTATAGAACCCCAGTGTTTACTGCAGATCAAACAGGGACTGTTACAGAACCTCAGTGTTTAACACAGATCAAACAGGGACTGTTACAGAACCACAGTGTTTACTGCAGATCAAAGCAGGGACTGTTACAGAACCACAGTGTTTACTGCAGATCAAACAGGGACTGTTATAGAACCCCAGTGTTTAACACAGATCAAACAGGGACTGTTACAGAACCCCAGTGTTTAACACAGATCAAACAGGGACTGTTACAGAACCCCAGTGTTTACTGCAGATCAAACAGGGACTGTTATAGAACCCCAGTGTTTAACGCAGATCAAACAGGGACTGTTACAGAACCTCAGTGTTTAACACAGATCAAACAGGGACTGTTACAGAACCACAGTGTTTACTGCAGATCAAACAGGGACTGTTACAGAACCCCAGTCTTTACTGCAGATCAAACAGTGACTGTTACAGAACCCCAGTGTTTACTGCAGATCAAACAGGGACTGTTACAGAACCCCAGTGTTTAACGCAGATCAAACAGGGACTGTTATAGAACCCCAGTGTTTAACACAGATCAAAGCAGGGACTGTTACAGAACCCCAGTGTTTACTGCAGATCAAACAGGGACTGTTACAGAACCCCAGTGTTTAACGCAGATCAAACAGGGACTGTTATAGAACCCCAGTGTTTAACGCAGATCAAACAGGGACAGTTATAGAACCCCAGTGTTTACTGCAGATCAAACAGGGACTGTTACAGAACCCCAGTGTTTACTGCAGATCAAACAGGGACTGTTATAGAACCCCAGTGTTTAACGCAGATCAAACAGGGACTGTTACATAACCCCAGTGTTTACTGCAGATCAAACAGGGACTGTTACAGAACCCCAGTGTTTACTGTAGATCAAACAGGGACTGTTATAGAACCCCAGTGTTTACTGCAGATCAAACAGGGACTGTTACAGAACCCCAGTGTTTAACGCAGATCAAATAAAGAACTGTTACAGAACCCCAGTGTTTAACGCAGATCAGAGCAGGGACTGTTACAGAACCCCAGTGTTTACTGCAGATCAAACAGGGACTGATACAGAACCCCAGTGTTTACTGCAGATCAAATAAAGAACTGTTACAGAACCCCAGTGTTTAACGCAGATCAGAGCAGGGACTGTTATAGAACCCCAGTGTTTACTGCAGATCAAACAGGGACTGTTACAGAACCCCAGTGTTTAACGCAGATCAGAGCAGGGACTGTTATAGAACCCCAGTATTTACTGCAGATCAAACAGGGACTGTTACAGAACCCCAGTGTTTAACGCAGATCAAACAGGGACTGTTATAGAACCCCAGTGTTTACTGCAGATCAAACAGGGACTGTTACAGAACCCCAGTGTTTAACACAGATCAAACAGGGACTGTTACAGAACCCCAGTGTTTACTGCAGATCAAACAGGGACTGTTATAGAACCCCAGTGTTTACTGTAGATCAAACAGGGACTGTTACAGAACCCCAGTGTTTACTGTAGATCAAACAGGGACTGTTACAGAACCCCAGTGTTTACTGCAGATCAAAGCAGGGACTGTTACAGAACCCCAGTGTTTACTGCAGATCAGAGCAGGGATTGTTACAGAACCCCAGTGTTTACTGCAGATCAAAGCAGGGACTGTTATAGAACCCCAGTGTTTACTGCAGATCAAAGTAGGGACTGTTATAGAACCCAAGTGTTTACTGCAGATCAGAGCAGGGACTGTTACAGAACCCCAGTGTTTAACGCAGATCAAACAGGGACTCTTACAGAACCCCAGTGTTTACTGTAGATCAAACAGGGACTGTTACAGAACCCCAGTGTTTACTGCAGATCAGAGCAGGGACTGTTATAGAACCCCAGTGTTTAACACAGATCAAACAGGGACTGTTACAGAACCCCAGTGTTTAACGCAGATCAAACAGGGACTGTTATAGAACCCCAGTGTTTAACGCAGATCAAACAGGGACTGTTATAGAACCCCAGTGTTTACTGCAGATCAAACAGGGACTGTTACAGAACCCCAGTGTTTACTGTAGATCAAACAGGGACTGTTACAGAACCCCAGTGTTTAACGCAGATCAAACAGGGACTGTTACAGAACCCCAGTGTTTACTGCAGATCAAACAGGGACTGTTACAGAACCCCAGTGTTTAACGCAGATCAAACAGGGACTGTTATAGAACCCCAGTGTTTAACGCAGATCAAACAGGGACTGTTACAGAACCCCAGTGTTTACTGCAGATCAAAGCAGGGACTGTTACAGAACCCCAGTGTTTACTGCAGATCAAAGCAGGGACTGTTGTAGAACCCCAGTGTTTAACGCAGATCAAACCCCAGAACCCCAGTGTTTACTGCAGATCAAACAGGGACTGTTACAGAACCCCAGTGTTTACTGCAGATCAAACAGGGACTGTTATAGAACCCCAGTGTTTAACGCAGATCAAACAGGGACTGTTACATAACCCCAGTGTTTACTGCAGATCAAACAGGGACTGTTACAGAACCCCAGTGTTTAACGCAGATCAAAGCAGGGACTGTTACAGAACCCCAGTGTTTACTGCAGATCAAACAGGGACTGTTACAGAACCCCAGTGTTTACTGCAGATCAAATAAAGAACTGTTACAGAACCCCAGTGTTTAACGCAGATCAGAGCAGGGACTGTTATAGAACCCCAGTGTTTACTGCAGATCAAACAGGGACTGTTACAGAACCCCAGTGTTTAACGCAGATCAGAGCAGGGACTGTTATAGAACCCCAGTGTTTACTGCAGATCAAACAGGGACTGTTACAGAACCCCAGTGTTTAACGCAGATCAAACAGGGACTGTTATAGAACCCCAGTGTTTACTGCAGATCAAACAGGGACTGTTATAGAACCCCAGTGTTTACTGCAGATCAAACAGGGACTGTTACAGAACCCCAGTGTTTAACACAGATCAAACAGGGACTGTTACAGAACCCCAGTGTTTACTGCAGATCAAACAGGGACTGTTATAGAACCCCAGTGTTTACTGTAGATCAAACAGGGACTGTTACAGAACCCCAGTGTTTACTGTAGATCAAACATGGACTGTTACAGAACCCCAGTGTTTACTGCAGATCAAAGCAGGGACTGTTACAGAACCCCAGTGTTTACTGCAGATCAGAGCAGGGATTGTTACAGAACCCCAGTGTTTACTGCAGATCAAAGCAGGGACTGTTATAGAACCCCAGTGTTTACTGCAGATCAAACAGGGACTGTTACAGAACCCCAGTGTTTAACGCAGATCAGAGCAGGGACTGTTATAGAACCCCAGTGTTTACTGCAGATCAAACAGGGACTGTTACAGAACCCCAGTGTTTAACGCAGATCAAACAGGGACTGTTATAGAACCCCAGTGTTTACTGCAGATCAAACAGGGACTGTTACAGAACCTCAGTGTTTAACACAGATCAAACAGGGACTGTTACAGAACCCCAGTGTTTACTGCAGATCAAACAGGGACTGTTATAGAACCCCAGTGTTTACTGTAGATCAAACAGGGACTGTTACAGAACCCCAGTGTTTACTGTAGATCAAACAGGGACTGTTACAGAACCCCAGTGTTTACTGCAGATCAAAGCAGGGACTGTTACAGAACCCCAGTGTTTACTGCAGATCAGAGCAGGGATTGTTACAGAACCCCAGTGTTTACTGCAGATCAAAGCAGGGACTGTTATAGAACCCCAGTGTTTACTGCAGATCAAAGTAGGGACTGTTATAGAACCCAAGTGTTTACTGCAGATCAGAGCAGGGACTGTTACAGAACCCCAGTGTTTAACGCAGATCAAACAGGGACTGTTACAGAACCCCAGTGTTTACTGTAGATCAAACAGGGACTGTTACAGAACCCCAGTGTTTACTGCAGATCAGAGCAGGGACTGTTATAGAACCCCAGTGTTTAACACAGATCAAACAGGGACTGTTACAGAACCCCAGTGTTTAACGCAGATCAAACAGGGACTGTTATAGAACCCCAGTGTTTAACGCAGATCAAACAGGGACTGTTATAGAACCCCAGTGTTTACTGCAGATCAAACAGGGACTGTTACAGAACCCCAGTGTTTACTGCAGATCAAACAGGGACTGTTACAGAACCCCAGTGTTTAACGCAGATCAAACAGGGACTGTTATAGAACCCCAGTGTTTAACGCAGATCAAACAGGGACTGTTACAGAACCCCAGTGTTTACTGCAGATCAAAGCAGGGACTGTTACAGAACCCCAGTGTTTACTGCAGATCAAAGCAGGGACTGTTGTAGAACCCCAGTGTTTAACGCAGATCAAACAGGGACTGTTATAGAACCCCAGTGTTTAACGCAGATCAAACAGGGACTGTTACAGAACCCCAGTGTTTACTGCAGATCAAAGCAGGGACTGTTACAGAACCCCAGTGTTTACTGCAGATCAAACATGGACTGTTACAGAACCCCAGTCTTTACTGCAGATCAAACAGTGACTGTTACAGAACCCCAGTGTTTAACGCAGATCAAAGCAGGGACTGTTACAGAACCCCAGTGTTTAACGCAGATCAGAGCAGGGACTGTTACAGAACCCCAGTGTTTAACGCAGATCAAAGCAGGGACTGTTATAGAACCCCAGTGTTTAACGCAGATCAAACAGGGACTGTTACAGAACCCCAGTGTTTACTGCAGATCAAACAGGGACTGTTACAGAACCCCAGTGTTTAACGCAGATCAAGCAGGGACTGTTACAGAACCCCAGTGTTTAACGCAGATCAAACAGGGACTGATACATAACCCCAGTGTTTACTGCAGATCAAACAGGGACTGATACAGAACCCCAGTGTTTAACGCAGATCAGAGCAGGGACTGTTGTAGAACCCCAGTGTTTAGCGCAGATCAAAGCAGGGACTGTTACAGAACCCCAGTGTTAGCAGATCAAAGCAGGGACTGTTACAGAACCCCAGTGTTTACTGCAGATCAAACAGGGACTGTTACAGAACCCCAGTGTTTAACGCAGATCAGAGCAGGGACTGTTACAGAACCCCAGTGTTTACCGCAGATCAAACAGGGACTGATACAGAACCCCAGTGTTTACTGCAGATCAAACAGGGACTGATACAGAACCCCAGTGTTTAACGCAGATCAGAGCAGGGACTGTTGTAGAACCCCAGTGTTTAACGCAGATCAAAGCAGGGACTGATACAGAACCCCAGTGTTTACTGCAGATCAGATTAGGGACTGTTATAGAACCCCAGTCTTTACTGCAGATCAGAGCAGGGACTGTTACAGAACCCCAGTGTTTACTGCAGATCAGAGTAGGGACTGTTATAGAACCCCAGTGTTTAACGCAGATCAAACAGGGACTGTTATAGAACCCCAGTGTTTACTGCAGATCAGAGCAGGGACTGTTATAGAACCCCAGTGTTTACTGCAGATCAAACAGGGACTGTTACAGAACCCCAGTGTTTACTGCAGATCAAACAGGGACTGTTACAGAACCCCAGTGTTTACTGCAGATCAAACAGGGACTGTTGTAGAACCCCAGTGTTTAACGCAGATCAAAGCAGGGACTGATACAGAACCCCAGTGTTTACTGCAGATCAGAGTAGGGACTGTTATAGAACCCCAGTCTTTACTGCAGATCAGAGCAGGGACTGTTACAGAACCCCAGTGTTTACTGCAGATCAGAGTAGGGACTGTTATAGAACCCCAGTGTTTAACGCAGATCAAACAGGGACTGTTATAGAACCCCAGTGTTTACTGCAGATCAGAGCAGGGACTGTTATAGAACCCCAGTGTTTACTGCAGATCAAACAGGGACTGTTACAGGACCCCAGTGTTTACTGCAGATCAGAGCAGGGACTGTTATAGAACCCCAGTGTTTAACGCAGATCAAACAGGGACTCTTACAGAACCCCAGTGTTTACTGTAGATCAAACAGGGACTGTTACAGAACCCCAGTGTTTACTGCAGATCAGAGCAGGGACTGTTATAGAACCCCAGTGTTTAACACAGATCAAACAGGGACTGTTACAGAACCCCAGTGTTTAACGCAGATCAAACAGGGACTGTTATAGAACCCCAGTGTTTAACGCAGATCAAACAGGGACTGTTATAGAACCCCAGTGTTTACTGCAGATCAAACAGGGACTGTTACAGAACCCCAGTGTTTACTGTAGATCAAACAGGGACTGTTACAGAACCCCAGTGTTTAACGCAGATCAAACAGGGACTGTTACAGAACCCCAGTGTTTACTGCAGATCAAACAGGGACTGTTACAGAACCCCAGTGTTTAACGCAGATCAAACAGGGACTGTTATAGAACCCCAGTGTTTAACGCAGATCAAACAGGGACTGTTACAGAACCCCAGTGTTTACTGCAGATCAAAGCAGGGACTGTTACAGAACCCCAGTGTTTACTGCAGATCAAAGCAGGGACTGTTGTAGAACCCCAGTGTTTAACGCAGATCAAACAGGGACTGTTATAGAACCCCAGTGTTTACTGCAGATCAAACAGGGACTGTTACAGAACCCCAGTGTTTACTGCAGATCAAACAGGGACTGTTATAGAACCCCAGTGTTTAACGCAGATCAAACAGGGACTGTTACATAACCCCAGTGTTTACTGCAGATCAAACAGGGACTGTTACAGAACCCCAGTGTTTAACGCAGATCAAAGCAGGGACTGTTACAGAACCCCAGTGTTTACTGCAGATCAAACAGGGACTGTTACAGAACCCCAGTGTTTACTGCAGATCAAATAAAGAACTGTTACAGAACCCCAGTGTTTAACGCAGATCAGAGCAGGGACTGTTATAGAACCCCAGTGTTTACTGCAGATCAAACAGGGACTGTTACAGAACCCCAGTGTTTAACGCAGATCAGAGCAGGGACTGTTATAGAACCCCAGTGTTTACTGCAGATCAAACAGGGACTGTTACAGAACCCCAGTGTTTAACGCAGATCAAACAGGGACTGTTATAGAACCCCAGTGTTTACTGCAGATCAAACAGGGACTGTTACAGAACCCCAGTGTTTAACACAGATCAAACAGGGACTGTTACAGAACCCCAGTGTTTACTGCAGATCAAACAGGGACTGTTATAGAACCCCAGTGTTTACTGTAGATCAAACAGGGACTGTTACAGAACCCCAGTGTTTACTGTAGATCAAACAGGGACTGTTACAGAACCCCAGTGTTTACTGCAGATCAAAGCAGGGACTGTTACAGAACCCCAGTGTTTACTGCAGATCAGAGCAGGGATTGTTACAGAACCCCAGTGTTTACTGCAGATCAAAGCAGGGACTGTTATAGAACCCCAGTGTTTACTGCAGATCAAACAGGGACTGTTACAGAACCCCAGTGTTTAACGCAGATCAGAGCAGGGACTGTTATAGAACCCCAGTGTTTACTGCAGATCAAACAGGGACTGTTACAGAACCCCAGTGTTTAACGCAGATCAAACAGGGACTGTTATAGAACCCCAGTGTTTACTGCAGATCAAACAGGGACTGTTACAGAACCCCAGTGTTTAACACAGATCAAACAGGGACTGTTACAGAACCCCAGTGTTTACTGCAGATCAAACAGGGACTGTTATAGAACCCCAGTGTTTACTGTAGATCAAACAGGGACTGTTACAGAACCCCAGTGTTTACTGTAGATCAAACAGGGACTGTTACAGAACCCCAGTGTTTACTGCAGATCAAAGCAGGGACTGTTACAGAACCCCAGTGTTTACTGCAGATCAGAGCAGGGATTGTTACAGAACCCCAGTGTTTACTGCAGATCAAAGCAGGGACTGTTATAGAACCCCAGTGTTTACTGCAGATCAAAGTAGGGACTGTTATAGAACCCAAGTGTTTACTGCAGATCAGAGCAGGGACTGTTACAGAACCCCAGTGTTTAACGCAGATCAAACAGGGACTGTTACAGAACCCCAGTGTTTACTGTAGATCAAACAGGGACTGTTACAGAACCCCAGTGTTTACTGCAGATCAGAGCAGGGACTGTTATAGAACCCCAGTGTTTAACACAGATCAAACAGGGACTGTTACAGAACCCCAGTGTTTAACGCAGATCAAACAGGGACTGTTACAGAACCCCAGTGTTTACTGTAGATCAAACAGGGACTGTTACAGAACCCCAGTGTTTACTGCAGATCAAAGCAGGGACTGTTACAGAACCCCAGTGTTTACTGCAGATCAGAGCAGGGATTGTTACAGAACCCCAGTGTTTACTGCAGATCAAAGCAGGGACTGTTATAGAACCCCAGTGTTTACTGCAGATCAAAGTAGGGACTGTTATAGAACCCAAGTGTTTACTGCAGATCAGAGCAGGGACTGTTACAGAACCCCAGTGTTTAACGCAGATCAAACAGGGACTGTTACAGAACCCCAGTGTTTACTGTAGATCAAACAGGGACTGTTACAGAACCCCAGTGTTTACTGCAGATCAGAGCAGGGACTGTTATAGAACCCCAGTGTTTAACACAGATCAAACAGGGACTGTTACAGAACCCCAGTGTTTAACGCAGATCAAACAGGGACTGTTATAGAACCCCAGTGTTTAACGCAGATCAAACAGGGACTGTTATAGAACCCCAGTGTTTACTGCAGATCAAACAGGGACTGTTACAGAACCCCAGTGTTTACTGCAGATCAAACAGGGACTGTTACAGAACCCCAGTGTTTAACGCAGATCAAACAGGGACTGTTATAGAACCCCAGTGTTTAACGCAGATCAAACAGGGACTGTTACAGAACCCCAGTGTTTACTGCAGATCAAAGCAGGGACTGTTACAGAACCCCAGTGTTTACTGCAGATCAAAGCAGGGACTGTTGTAGAACCCCAGTGTTTAACGCAGATCAAACAGGGACTGTTATAGAACCCCAGTGTTTAACGCAGATCAAACAGGGACTGTTACAGAACCCCAGTGTTTACTGCAGATCAAAGCAGGGACTGTTACAGAACCCCAGTGTTTACTGCAGATCAAACATGGACTGTTACAGAACCCCAGTCTTTACTGCAGATCAAACAGTGACTGTTACAGAACCCCAGTGTTTAACGCAGATCAAAGCAGGGACTGTTACAGAACCCCAGTGTTTAACGCAGATCAGAGCAGGGACTGTTACAGAACCCCAGTGTTTAACGCAGATCAAAGCAGGGACTGTTATAGAACCCCAGTGTTTAACGCAGATCAAACAGGGACTGTTACAGAACCCCAGTGTTTACTGCAGATCAAACAGGGACTGTAACAGAACCCCAGTGTTTAACGCAGATCAGAGCAGGGACTGTTACAGAACCCCAGTGTTTAACGCAGATCAAACAGGGACTGATACATAACCCCAGTGTTTACTGCAGATCAAACAGGGACTGATACAGAACCCCAGTGTTTAACGCAGATCAGAGCAGGGACTGTTGTAGAACCCCAGTGTTTAGCGCAGATCAAAGCAGGGACTGTTACAGAACCCCAGTGTTTAGCGCAGATCAAAGCAGGGACTGTTACAGAACCCCAGTGTTTACTGCAGATCAAACAGGGACTGTTACAGAACCCCAGTGTTTAACGCAGATCAGAGCAGGGACTGTTACAGAACCCCAGTGTTTAACGCAGATCAAACAGGGACTGATACAGAACCCCAGTGTTTACTGCAGATCAAACAGGGACTGATACAGAACCCCAGTGTTTAACGCAGATCAGAGCAGGGACTGTTGTAGAACCCCAGTGTTTAACGCAGATCAAAGCAGGGACTGATACAGAACCCCAGTGTTTACTGCAGATCAGATTAGGGACTGTTATATAACCCCAGTCTTTACTGCAGATCAGAGCAGGGACTGTTACAGAACCCCAGTGTTTACTGCAGATCAGAGTAGGGACTGTTATAGAACCCCAGTGTTTAACGCAGATCAAACAGGGACTGTTATAGAACCCCAGTGTTTACTGCAGATCAGAGCAGGGACTGTTATAGAACCCCAGTGTTTACTGCAGATCAAACAGGGACTGTTACAGAACCCCAGTGTTTACTGCAGATCAAACAGGGACTGTTACAGAACCCCAGTGTTTACTGCAGATCAAACAGGGACTGTTGTAGAACCCCAGTGTTTAACGCAGATCAAAGCAGGGACTGATACAGAACCCCAGTGTTTACTGCAGATCAGAGTAGGGACTGTTATAGAACCCCAGTCTTTACTGCAGATCAGAGCAGGGACTGTTACAGAACCCCAGTGTTTACTGCAGATCAGAGTAGGGACTGTTATAGAACCCCAGTGTTTAACGCAGATCAAACAGGGACTGTTATAGAACCCCAGTGTTTACTGCAGATCAGAGCAGGGACTGTTATAGAACCCCAGTGTTTACTGCAGATCAAACAGGGACTGTTACAGGACCCCAGTGTTTACTGCAGATCAAACAGGGACTGTTACAGAACCCCAGTGTTTACTGCAGATCAAACAGGGACTGTTGTAGAACCCCAGTGTTTAACGCAGATCAAAGCAGGGACTGTTACAGAACCCCAGTGTTTACTGCAGATCAAAGAAGGGACTGTTACATAACCCCAGTGTTTACTGCAGATCAAAGCAGGGACTGTTACAGAACCCCAGTTTTTACTGCAGATCAAAGCAGGGACTGTTGTAGAACCCCAGTGTTTAACGCAGATCAAAGCAGGGACTGTTATTATTTCCATTCGAGTCTGAATACCGAATAACACCTTATTCCCTACTTAGTGCACTATACTGTAAATCAGGGACAGCTTAAAGTGTTAAAACATTTTGGGTTAGATTGACTCTACTGGGAGTTATCTTAACACTCAACAGAGTGATATGTTCCATGGCGATAGTACTGATAACTGGAGTTGATTCGGACAGAGTACTTTTAACTCCGTTAAGAGTAACAAGTGACAGGGAGTTACATCCATGGAGTTATCCACCGCTGTTGGATGGATCACATTGTCATATTTCCCAGGATGCTCTGTTGTAGGTTCATAATTAAAATAGTTTGTTTCAATATCTTTTATTTTCCAATTTTACATTGATTGTTTTTGATCTTACGCTACGCAAATATAAGAAACTGTATTTAAAAAAAAATGTATACAATCTGTAAGTGGTTGGATTTATACCAACCATTAGTGAGATAGTTATACCAGTTGACATGGTGTTGGTAGTCTTGAGCTACTGGGTTTTCTTCCCTTCGCTGACAGGCATTATAAATTCAAGTTATGACTGATATCTTCCTGCAAGTTGAATTCCAACAGACATTGGATGTCACATTGCAAACCATCCGAATGTGACACTTTCAGAAATATTTAAATACGTCTCTACACCCTTATGATTCAAAGAGAGTCAACTGAAAGAGAAACGTACTATGCTATAGTTGTTTGTTAATTCAGAACAACACAGAAAAGGGTACAATGGCAATGGTGCTGATGGAAAAAAAACTACTCTGATTAGAGTAGAATGGCAATTGGAGTTTAAGTTTACTTAAGTTTTAACTGCAAAAATATCAACACTTTGACCACAGTGGTTTTAACACAAAATGGCGGTCGGACCATATCAACTTCCAAATCGTGTTACATTTGACTCCATATCAGTTTTTTTATTGTGTACCTTTGACCACAGGCCATGGGAGTGTCATCTGAGACACCATGGGAACAGAGTGTCATCTGAGACACCATGGGAATGGAGTGTCATCTGAGACACCATGGGAATAGAGTGTCATCTGAGACACCATGGGAATATAGTGTCATCTGAGACACCATGGGAACGGAGTGTCATCTGAGACAGTGTCATCTGAGACACCATGGGAATCTGAGACACCATGGGAGTGTCATCTGAGACACCATGGGAATGAAAGTGTCATCTGAGACACCATGGGAACGGGGTGCCATCTGAGACACCATGGGAACGGAGTGTCATCTGAGACACCATGGGAACGGAGTGTCATCTGAGACACCATGGGAATGGAGTGTCATCTGAGACACCATGGGAACGGGGTGCCATCTGAGACACCATGGGAACGGAGTGTCATCTGAGACACCATGGGAACGGAGTGTCATCTGAGACACCATGGGAACGGAGTGTCATCTGAGACACCATGGGAACGGAGTGCCATCTGAGACACCATGGGAATGGAGTGTCATCTGAGACACCATGGGAACGGGGTGCCATCTGAGACACCATGGGAACGGAGTGTCATCTGAGACACCATGGGAACGGAGTGTCATCTGAGACACCATGGGAATGGAGTGTCATCTGAGACACCATGGGAACGGGGTGCCATTTGAGACACCATGGGAACGGAGTGTCATCTGAGACACCATGGGAACGGAGTGTCATCTGAGACACCATGGGAACGGAGTGTCATCTGAGACACCATGGGAACGGAGTGCCATCTGAGACACCATGGGAACGGAGTGTCATCTGAATAACCATGGGAACGGAGTGTCATCTGAGACACCATGGGAACGGAGTGCCATCTGAGACACCATGGGAACGGAGTGCCATCTGAGACACCATGGGAACGGAGTGTCATCTGAGACACCATGGGAATATAGTGTCATCTGAGACACCATGGGAACGGAGTGTCATCTGAGACACCATGGGAACGGGGTGCCATCTGAGACACCATGGGAACGGAGTGTCATCTGAGACACCATGGGAATGGGGTGCCATCTGAGACACCATGGGAACGGAGTGTCATCTGAGACACCATGGGAACGGAGTGTCATCTGAGACACCATGGGAATGGAGTGTCATCCGAGACACCATGGGAATATGGTGTCATCTGAGACACCATGGGAACGGAGTGTCATCTGAGACACCATGGGAACGGGGTGCCATCTGAGACACCATGGGAACGGAGTGTCATCTGAGACACCATGGGAATGGGGTGTCATCTGAGACACCTCTGACCACAGGCCATGGGAACGGGGTGCCATCTGAGATACCATGGGAACGGAGTGTCATCTGAGACACCATGGGAATGGGGTGCCATCTGAGACACCATGGGAACGGAGTGTCATCTGAGACACCATGGGAACGGAGTGTCATCTGAGACACCATGGGAATGGAGTGTTATCTGAGACACCATGGGAACGGGGTGCCATCTGAGACACCATGGGAACGGAGTGTCATCTGAGACACCATGGGAATGGAGTGTTATCTGAGACACCATGGGAACGGGGTGCCAGCTGAGACACCATGGGAACGGAGTGTCATCTGAGACACCATGGGAACGGAGTGTCATCTGAGACACCATGGGAATGGAGTGCCATCTGAGACACCATGGGAACGGGGTGCCATCTGAGACACCATGGGAACGGAGTGTCATCTGAGACACCATGGGAATGGGGTGCCATCTGAGACACCATGGGAACGGAGTGTCATCTGAGACACCATGGGAACGGAGTGTCATCTGAGACACCATGGGAATGGGGTGCCATCTGAGACACCATGGGAACGGAGTGTCATCTGAGACACCATGGGAATGGGGTGCCATCTGAGACACCATGGGAACGGAGTGTCATCTGAGACACCATGGGAACGGAGTGTCATCTGAGACACCATGGGAACGGAGTGTCATCTGAGACACCATGGGAACGGAGTGTCATCTGAGACACCATGGGAACGGAGTGTCATCTGAGACACCATGGGAACGGAGTGTCATCTGAGACACCATGGGAACGGGGTGCCATCTGAGACACCATGGGAACGGAGTGTCATCTGAGACACCATGGGAACGGAGTGTCATCTGAGACACCATGGGAACGGAGTGCCATCTGAGACACCATGGGAACGGGGTGCCATCTGAGACACCATGGGAACGGAGTGTCATCTGAGACACCATGGGAATGGGGTGCCATCTGAGACACCATGGGAACGGAGTGTCATCTGAGACACCATGGGAACGGAGTGTCATCTGAGACACCATGGGAATGGGGTGCCATCTGAGACACCATGGGAACGGAGTGTCATCTGAGACACCATGGGAACGGAGTGTCATCTGAGACACCATGGGAATATAGTGTCATCTGAGACACCATGGGAATGGAGTGTTATCTGAGACACCATGGGAACGGGGTGCCATCTGAGACACCATGGGAATGGAGTGTCATCTGAGACACCATGGGAATGGAGTGTTATCTGAGACACCATGGGAACGGGGTGCCATCTAAGACACCATGGGAACGGAGTGTCATCTGAGACACCATGGGAATGGGGTGCCATCTGAGACACCATGGGAACGGAGTGTCATCTGAGACACCATGGGAACGGAGTGTCATCTGAGACACCATGGGAATGGGGTGTCATCTGAGACACCTCTGACCACAGGCCATGGGAATGGGGTGCCATCTGAGATACCATGGGAACGGAGTGTCATCTGAGACACCTCTGACCACAGGCCATGGGAATGTGGTGCCATCTGAGATACCATGGGAACGGAGTCTCATCTGAGACACCATGGGAATAGGGTGCCATCTGAGACACCTCTGACCACAGGCCATGGGAACGGGGTGCCATCTGAGATACCATGGGAGATACCATCCTATTATGAAATCAGAAAGGGGAACAATAATAGAATGTATCTGTCCGATGCTGACATTGGTGGTTAACACAGGGTTGAATGAGGATGGATACCGTAGCAACAGTGCAGCTATACGGGGCCAGTGAGTTAATATCAACAACATCAATCATAATCTGATGAATCAGTTGTGAGATGATTTCCAGACAATCACAATATGAAGATACAATAGAACTGGAAAATGAACAAGAGTTTGTCTGCCCTAAATGCACAAACCATCCAGCATCGTAGGGGGAACAGATCCTCTGGCTGTTAGCTTGGCTCAGAGAAAATTATATCCTGCTTTCTGAAGCTTGTTAGGGCTAGGGGTTCCTGCTGTCTAAAGCTTGTTAGGGCTAGGGGTTCCTGCTTTCTAAAGCTTGTTAGAGCTAGGGGTTCCTGCTGTCTAAAGCTTGTTAGGGCTAGGGGTTCCTGCTTTCTAAAGCTTGTTAGAGCTAGGGGTTCCTGCTGTCTAAAGCTTGTTAGGGCTTGGAGTTCCTGTTGTCTAAAGCTTGTTAGAGCTAGGGGTTCCTGCTTTCTAAATGCTTGTTAGGGCTAGGGGTTCCTGCTGTCTAAAGCTTGTTAGGGCTAGGGGTTCCTGCTCTCTAAAGCTTGTTAGGGCTAGGGGTTCCTGCTGTCTAAAGCTTGTTAGGGCTAGGGGTTCCTGCTGTCTAAAGCTTGTTAGGGCTAGGGGTTCCTGCTGTCTAAAGCTTGTTAGGGCTTGGAGTTCCTGTTGTCTAAAGCTTGTTAGGGCTAGGGGTTCCTGCTTTCTAAAGCTTGTTAGGGTTAGGGGTTCCTGCTGTCTAAAGCTTGTTAGGGCTAGGGGTTCCTGCTGTCTAAAGCTTGTTAGGGCTAGGGGTTCCTGCTTTCTAAAGCTTGTTAGGGCTAGGGGTTCCTACTGTCTAAAGCTTGTTAGGGCTAGGGGTTCCTGCTTTCTAACGTTTGTTAGGGCTAGGGGTTCCTGCTGTCTAAAGCTTGTTATGGCTAGGGGTTCCTGCTGTCTAAAGCTTGTTAGGGCTTGGAGTTCCTGTTGTCTAAAGCTTGTTAGAGCTAGGGGTTCCTGCTGTCTAAAGCTTGTTAGGGCTAGGGGTTCCTGCTTTCTAAAGCTTGTTAGAGCTAGGGGTTCCTGCTGTCTAAAGCTTGTTAGGGCTTGGAGTTCCTGTTGTCTAAAGCTTGTTAGAGCTAGGGGTTCCTGCTTTCTAAATGCTTGTTAGGGCTAGGGGTTCCTGCTGTCTAAAGCTTGTTAGGGCTAGGGGTTCCTGCTGTCTAAAGCTTGTTAGGGCTAGGGGTTCCTGCTCTCTAAAGCTTGTTAGGGCTAGGGGTTCCTGCTTTCTAAAGCTTGTTAGGGCTAGGGGTTCCTGCTGTCTAAAGCTTGTTAGGGCTAGGGGTTCCTGCTGTCTAAAGCTTGTTAGGGCTAGGGGTTCCTGCTTTCTAAAGCTTGTTAGGGCTAGGGGTTCCTGCTGTCTAAAGCTTGTTAGAGCTAGGGGTTCCTGCTGTCTAAAGCTTGGTAGGGCTTGGAGTTCCTGTTGTCTAAAGCTTGTTAGAGCTAGGGGTTCCTGCTTTCTAAATGCTTGTTAGGGCTAGGGGTTCCTGCTGTCTAAAGCTTGTTAGGGCTAGGGGTTCCTGCACTCTAAATCTTGTTAGGGCTAGGGGTTCCTGCTGTCTAAAGCTTGTTAGGGCTAGGGGTTCCTGCTGTCTAAAGCTTGTTAGGGCTAGGGGTTCCTGCTTTCTAAAGCTTGTTAGGGCTTGGGTTCCTGCTGTCTAAAGCTTGTTAGGGCTAGGGGTTCCTGCTTTCTAAAGCTTGTTAGGGTTAGGGGTTCCTGTTGTCTAAAGCTTGTTAGGGCTAGGGGTTCCTGCTGTCTAAAGCTTGTTAGGGCTTGGGTTCCTGCTGTCTAAAGCTTGTTAGAGCTAGGGGTTCCTGGGTTCCTGCTGTTGTCTAAAGCTTGTTAGGGCTAGGGGTTCCTGCTTTCTAAAGCTTGTTAGGGCTAGGGTTCCTGCTGTCTAAAGCTTGTTAGGGCTTGGAGTTCCTGTTGTCTAAAGCTTGTTAGAGCTAGGGGTTCCTGCTGTCTAAAGCTTGTTAGGGCTAGGGGTTCCTGCTGTCTAAAGCTTGTTAGGGCTTGGAATTCCTGTTGTCTAAAGCTTGTTAGGGCTAGGGGTTCCTGCTTTCTAAAGCTTGTTAGGGTTAGGGGTTCCTGCTGTCTAAAGCTTGTTAGGGCTAGGGGTTCCTGCTGTCTAAAGCTTGTTAAGGGCTTGGAGTTCCTGTTGTCTAAAGCTTGTTAGAGCTAGGGGTTCCTGCTGTCTAAAGCTTGTTAGGGCTAGGGGTTCCTGCTTTCTAAAGCTTGTTAGAGCTAGGGGTTCCTGCTGTCTAAAGCTTGTTAGGGCTTGGAGTTCCTGTTGTCTAAAGCTTGTTAGAGCTAGGGGTTCCTGCTTTCTAAATGCTTGTTAGGGCTAGGGGTTCCTGCTGTCTAAAGCTTGTTAGGGCTAGGGGTTCCTGCTGTCTAAAGCTTGTTAGGGCTAGGGGTTCCTGCTCTCTAAAGCTTGTTAGGGCTAGGGGTTCCTGCTTTCTAAAGCTTGTTAGAGCTAGGGGTTCCTGCTGTCTAAAGCTTGTTAGGGCTTGGAGTTCCTGTTGTCTAAAGCTTGTTAGAGCTAGGGGTTCCTGCTGTCTAAAGCTTGTTAGGGCTAGGGGTTCCTGCTCTCTAAAGCTTGTTAGGGCTAGGGGTTCCTGCTGTCTAAAGCTTGTTAGGGCTAGGGGTTCCTGCTGTCTAAAGCTTGTTAGGGCTAGGGGTTCCTGCTGTCTAAAGCTTGTTAGGGCTAGGGGTTCCTGCTTTCTAAAGCTTGTTAGGGCTTGGAGTTCCTGTTGTCTAAAGTTTGTTAGAGCTAGGGGTTCCTGCTGTCTAAAGCTTGTTAGGGCTAGGGGTTCCTGCTTTCTAAAGCTTGTTAGTGTTAGGGGTTCCTGCTGTCTAAAGCTTGTTAGGGCTAGGGGTTCCTGCTGTCTAAAGCTTGTTAGGGCTAGGGGTTCCTGCTTTCTAAAGCTTGTTAGGGCTAGGGGTTCCTGCTGTCTAAAGCTTGTTAGGGCTAGGGGTTCCTGCTTTCTAACGCTTGTTAGGGCTAGGGGTTCCTGCTGTCTAAAGCTTGTTATGGCTAGGGGTTCCTGCTGTCTAAAGCTTGTTAGGGCTTGGAGTTCCTGTTGTCTAAAGCTTGTTAGAGCTAGGGGTTCCTGCTGTCTAAAGCTTGTTAGGGCTAGGGGTTCCTGCTTTCTAAAGCTTGTTAGAGCTAGGGGTTCCTGCTGTCTAAAGCTTGTTAGGGCTAGGGGTTCCTGCTGTCTAAAGCTTGTTAGGGCTAGGGGTTCCTGCTGTCTAAAGCTTGTTAGGGCTTGGAGTTCCTGTTGTCTAAAGCTTGTTAGGGCTAGGGGTTCCTGCTGTCTAAAGCTTGTTAGGGCTAGGGGTTCCTGCTGTCTAAAGCTTGTTAGGGCTTGGAGTTCCTGTTGTCTAAAGCTTGTTGGGCTAGGGGTTCCTGCTGTCTAAAGCTTGTTAGGGCTAGGGGTTCCTGCTGTCTAAAGCTTGTTAGGGCTAGGGGTTCCTGCTTTCTAAAGCTTGTTAGGGCTAGGGGTTCCTGCTGTCTAAAGCTTGTTAGGGCTAGGGGTTCCTGCTGTCTAAAGCTTGTTAGGGTTAGGGGTTCCTGCTGTCTAAAGCTTGTTAGGGCTAGGGGTTCCTGCTGTCTAAAGCTTGTTAGGGCTAGGGGTTCCTGCTGTCTAAAGCTTGTTAGGGCTAGGGGTTCCTGCTGTCTAAAGCTTGTTAGGGCTAGGAGTTCCTGTTGTCTAAAGCTTGTTAGGGCTAGGGGTTCCTGCTGTCTAAAGCTTGTTAGGGATAGGGGTTCCTGCTGTCTAAAGCTTGTTAGGGCTAGGGGTTCCTGCTGTCTAAAGCTTGTTAGGGCTAGGGGTTCCTGCTGTCTAAAGCTTGTTAGGGCTAGGGGTTCCTGCTTTCTGAAGCTTGTTAGGGCTAGGGGTTCCTGCTGTCTAAAGCTTGTTAGGGCTAGGGGTTCCTGCTTTCAAAAGCTTGTTAGGGCTAGGGGTTCCTGCTGTCTAAAGCTTGTTAGGGCTAGGCGTTCCTGCTGTCTAAAGCTTGTTAGGGCTAGGGGTTCCTGCTTTCTAAAGCTTGTTAGGGCTAGGGGTTCCTGCTGCCTAACGCTTGTTGGGCTAGGGGTTCCTGCTGTCTAAAGCTTGTTAGGGCTAGGGGTTCCTGCTGTCTAAAGCTTGTTAGGGCTAGGGGTTCCTGCTGTCTACAGCTTGTTAGGGCTAGGGGTTCCTGCTGTCTAAAGCTTGTTAGGGCTAGGGGTTCCTGCTTTCTGAAGCTTGTTAGGGCTACGGTTTCCTGCTGTCTAAAGCTTGTTAGGGCTAGGGGTTCCTGCTGTCTAAAGCTTGTTAGGGCTAGGGGTTCCTGCTGTCTAAACCTTGTTAGGGCTAGGGGTTCCTGCTGTCTAAAGCTTGTTAGGGCTAGGGTTTCCTGCTTTCTAAAGCTTGTTAGGGCTAGGGGTTCCTGCTGTCTAAACCTTGTTAGGGCTAGGGGTTCCTGCTTTCTAAAGCTTGTTAGGGCTAGGGGTTCCTGCTGTCTAAAGCTTGTTAGGGCTAGGGGTTCCTGCTTTCTGAAGCTTGTTAGGGCTAGGGGTTCCTGCTGTCTAAAGCTTGTTAGAGCTAGGGGTTCCTGCTGTCTAAAGCTTGTTAGGGCTAGGGGTTGCTGCTGTCTAAAGCTTGTTAGGGATAGGGGTTCCTGCTTTCTGAAGCGTGTTAGGGCTAGGGGTTCCTGCTGCCTAACGCTTGTTAGGGCTAGGGGTTCGTGCTGTCTAAAGCTTGTTAGGGCTAGGGGTTCCTGCTTTCTAAAGCTTGTTAGGGCTAGGGGTTCCTGCTGCCTAACGCTTGTTGGGCTAGGGGTTCCTGCTGTCTAAAGCTTGTTAGGGCTAGGGGTTCCTGCTGTCTAAAGCTTGTTAGGGCTAGGGGTTCCTGCTGTCTAAAGCTTGTTAGGGCTAGGGGTTCCTGCTGTCTAAAGCTTGTTAGGGCTAGGGGTTCCTGCTGTCTAAAGCTTGTTAGGGCTAGGGTTTCCTGCTTTCTAAAGCTTGTTAGGGCTAGGGGTTCCTGCTGTCTAAAGCTTGTTAGGGCTAGGGGTTCCTGCTTTCTGAAGCTTGTTAGGGCTAGGGGTTCCTGCTGTCTAAAGCTTGTTAGGGCTAGGGGTTCCTGCTTTCTAAAGCTTGTTAGGGCTAGGGGTTCCTGCTGCCTAACGCTTGTTGGGCTAGGGGTTCCTGCTGTCTAAAGCTTGTTAGGGCTAGGGGTTCCTGCTGTCTAAAGCTTGTTTAGGGCTAGGGGTTCCTGCTGTCTACAGCTTGTTAGGGCTAGGGGTTCCTGCTGTCTAAAGCTTGTTAGGGCTAGGGGTTCCTGCTGTCTAAAGCTTGTTAGGGCTAGGGGTTCCTGCTGTCTAAAGCTTGTTAGGGCTAGGGTTTCCTGCTGTCTAAACCTTGTTAGGGCTAGGGGTTCCTGCTGTCTAAAGCTTGTTAGGGCTAGGGGTTCCTGCTGTCTAAAGCTTGTTAGGGCTAGGGTTTCCTGCTTTCTAAAGCTTGTTAGGGCTAGGGGTTCCTGTTTTCTGAAGCTTGTTAGGGCTAGAGGTTCCTGCTGTCTAAAGCTTGTTAGGGCTAGGGGTTCCTGCTTTCTGAAGCTTGTTAGGGCTAGGGGTTCCTGCTGTCTAAAGCTTGTTAGGGCTAGGGGTTCCTGCTGTCTAAAGCTTGTTAGGGCTAGGGGTTCCTGCTGTCTAAAGCTTGTTAGGGATAGGGTTCCTGCTGTCTAAAGCTTGTTAGGGCTAGGGTTCCTGCTTTCTGAAGCTTGTTAGGGCTAGGGTTTCCTGCTGTCTAAAGCTTGTTAGGGCTAGGGGTTCCTGCTGTCTAAAGCTTGTTAGGGCTAGGGGTTCCTGCTGTCTAAAGCTTGTTAGGGCTAGGAGTTCCTGTTGTCTAAAGCTTGTTAGGGCTAGGGGTTCCTGCTGTCTAAAGCTTGTTAGGGATAGGGGTTCCTGCTGTCTAAAGCTTGTTAGGGCTAGGGGTTCCTGCTGTCTAAAGCTTGTTAGGGATAGGGGTTCCTGCTTTCTGAAGCGTGTTAGGGATAGGGGTTCCTGCTGTCTAAAGCTTGTTAGGGCTAGGGGTTCCTGCTGTCTAAAGCTTGTTAGGGATAGGGGTTCCTGCTGTCTAAAGCTTGTTAGGGCTAGGGGTTCCTGCTTTCTGAAGCTTGTTAGGGCTAGGGTTTCCTGCTGTCTAAAGCTTGTTAGGGCTAGGGGTTCCTGCTGTCTAAAGCTTGTTAGTGCTAGGGGTTCCTGCTGTCTAAAGCTTGTTAGGGCTAGGGGTTCCTGCTGTCTAAAGCTTGTTAGGGCTAGGGGTTCCTGCTGTCTAAAGCTTGTTAGGGCTAGGGGTTCCTGCTGTCTAAATCTTGTTAGGGCTAGGGGTTCCTGCTGTCTAAAGCTTGTTAGGGCTAGGGGTTCCTGCTGCCTAACGCTTGTTGGGCGAGGGGTTCCTGCTGTCTAAAGCTTGTTAGGGCTAGGGGTTCCTGCTGTCTAAAGCTTGTTAGGGCTAGGGGTTCCTGCTGTCTACAGCTTGTTAGGGCTAGGGGTTCCTGCTGTCTAAAGCTTGTTAGGGCTAGGGGTTCCTGCTTTCTGAAGCTTGTTAGGGCTACGGTTTCCTGCTGTCTAAAGCTTGTTAGGGCTAGGGGTTCCTGCTGTCTAAAGCTTGTTAGGGCTAGGGGTTCCTGCTGTCTAAACCTTGTTAGGGCTAGGGGTTCCTGCTGTCTAAAGCTTGTTAGGGCTAGGGTTTCCTGCTTTCTAAAGCTTGTTAGGGCTAGGGGTTCCTGCTGTCTAAACCTTGTTAGGGCTAGGGGTTCCTGCTTTCTAAAGCTTGTTAGGGCTAGGGGTTCCTGCTGTCTAAAGCTTGTTAGGGCTAGGGGTTCCTGCTTTCTGAAGCTTGTTAGGGCTAGGGGTTCCTGCTGTCTAAAGCTTGTTAGAGCTAGGGGTTCCTGCTGTCTAAAGCTTGTTAGGGCTAGGGGTTGCTGCTGTCTAAAGCTTGTTAGGGCTAGGGGTTCCTGCTTTCTAAAGCTTGTTAGGGCTAGGGGTTCCTGCTGTCTAAAGCTTGTTAGGGCTAGGGGTTCCTGCTTTCTAACGCTTGTTAGGGCTAGGGGTTCCTGCTGTCTAAAGCTTGTTATGGCTAGGGGTTCCTGCTGTCTAAAGCTTGTTAGGGCTTGAGTTCCTGTTGTCTAAAGCTTGTTAGAGCTAGGGGTTCCTGCTGTCTAAAGCTTGTTAGGGCTAGGGGTTCCTGCTTTCTAAAGCTTGTTAGAGCTAGGGGTTCCTGCTGTCTAAAGCTTGTTAGGGCTAGGGGTTCCTGCTGTCTAAAGCTTGTTAGGGCTAGGGGTTCCTGCTGTCTAAAGCTTGTTAGGGCTTGGAGTTCCTGTTGTCTAAAGCTTGTTAGGGCTAGGGGTTCCTGCTGTCTAAAGCTTGTTAGGGCTAGGGGTTCCTGCTGTCTAAAGCTTGTTAGGGCTTGGAGTTCCTGTTGTCTAAAGCTTGTTGGGCTAGGGGTTCCTGCTGTCTAAAGCTTGTTAGGGCTAGGGTTCCTGCTGTCTAAAGCTTGTTAGGGCTAGGGGTTCCTGCTTTCTAAAGCTTGTTAGGGCTAGGGGTTCCTGCTGTCTAAAGCTTGTTAGGGCTAGGGGTTCCTGCTGTCTAAAGCTTGTTAGGGTTAGGGGTTCCTGCTGTCTAAAGCTTGTTAGGGCTAGGGGTTCCTGCTGTCTAAAGCTTGTTAGGGCTAGGGGTTCCTGCTGTCTAAAGCTTGTTAGGGCTAGGAGTTCCTGTTGTCTAAAGCTTGTTAGGGCTAGGGGTTCCTGCTGTCTAAAGCTTGTTAGGGATAGGGGTTCCTGCTGTCTAAAGCTTGTTAGGGCTAGGGGTTCCTGCTGTCTAAAGCTTGTTAGGGCTAGGGGTTCCTGCTGTCTAAAGCTTGTTAGGGCTAGGGGTTCCTGCTTTCTGAAGCTTGTTAGGGCTAGGCGTTCCTGCTGTCTAAAGCTTGTTAGGGCTAGGGGTTCCTGCTTTCTAAAGCTTGTTAGGGCTAGGGGTTCCCTGCTAACGCTTGTTGGGCTAGGGGTTCCTGCTGTCTAAAGCTTGTTAGGGCTAGGGGTTCCTGCTGTCTAAAGCTTGTTAGGGCTAGGGGTTCCTGCTGTCTACAGCTTGTTAGGGCTAGGGGTTCCTGCTGTCTAAAGCTTGTTAGGGCTAGGGGTTCCTGCTTTCTGAAGCTTGTTAGGGCTACGGTTTCCTGCTGTCTAAAGCTTGTTAGGGCTAGGGGTTCCTGCTGTCTAAAGCTTGTTAGGGCTAGGGGTTCCTGCTGTCTAAACCTTGTTAGGGCTAGGGGTTCCTGCTGTCTAAAGCTTGTTAGGGCTAGGGTTTCCTGCTTTCTAAAGCTTGTTAGGGCTAGGGGTTCCTGCTGTCTAAACCTTGTTAGGGCTAGGGGTTCCTGCTTTCTAAAGCTTGTTAGGGCTAGGGGTTCCTGCTGTCTAAAGCTTGTTAGGGCTAGGGGTTCCTGCTTTCTGAAGCTTGTTAGGGCTAGGGGTTCCTGCTGTCTAAAGCTTGTTAGAGCTAGGGGTTCCTGCTGTCTAAAGCTTGTTAGGGCTAGGGGTTGCTGCTGTCTAAAGCTTGTTAGGGATAGGGGGTTCGTGTTAGGGCTAGGGGTTCCTGCTGCCTAACGCTTGTTAGGGCTAGGGGTTCGTGCTGTCTAAAGCTTGTTAGGGCTAGGGGTTCCTGCTTTCTAAAGCTTGTTAGGGCTAGGGGTTCCTGCTGCCTAACGCTTGTTGGGCTAGGGGTTCCTGCTTTCTAAAGCTTGTTAGGGCTAGGGGTTCCTGCTGCCTAACGCTTGTTGGGCTAGGGGTTCCTGCTGTCTAAAGCTTGTTAGGGCTAGGGGTTCCTGCTGTCTAAAGCTTGTTTAGGGCTAGGGGTTCCTGCTGTCTACAGCTTGTTAGGGCTAGGGGTTCCTGCTGTCTAAAGCTTGTTAGGGCTAGGGGTTCCTGCTGTCTAAAGCTTGTTAGGGCTAGGGGTTCCTGCTGTCTAAAGCTTGTTAGGGCTAGGGTTTCCTGCTGTCTAAACCTTGTTAGGGCTAGGGGTTCCTGCTGTCTAAAGCTTGTTAGGGCTAGGGGTTCCTGCTGTCTAAAGCTTGTTAGGGCTAGGGTTTCCTGCTTTCTAAAGCTTGTTAGGGCTAGGGGTTCCTGTTTTCTGAAGCTTGTTAGGGCTAGAGGTTCCTGCTGTCTAAAGCTTGTTAGGGCTAGGGGTTCCTGCTTTCTGAAGCTTGTTAGGGCTAGGGGTTCCTGCTGTCTAAAGCTTGTTAGGGCTAGGGGTTCCTGCTGTCTAAAGCTTGTTAGGGCTAGGGGTTCCTGCTGTCTAAAGCTTGTTAGGGCTAGGGTTTCCTGCTGTCTAAAGCTTGTTAGGGCTATGGGTTCCTGCTTTCTGAAGCTTGTTAGGGCTAGGGGTTCCTGCTGTCTAAACCTTGTTAGAGCTAGGGGTTCCTGCTTTCTAAAGCTTGTTAGAGCTAGGGGTTCCTGCTGTCTAAAGCTTGTTAGGGCTAGGGGTTCCTGCTGTCTAAAGCTTGTTAGGGCTAGGGGTTCCTGCTTTCTGAAGCTTGTTAGGGCTAGGGGTTCCTGCTGTCTAAAGCTTGTTAGAGCTAGGGGTTCCCGCTGTCTAAAGCTTGTTAGGGCTAGGGGTCCCTGCTGTCTAAAGTTTGTTAGGGATAGGGGTTCCTGCTTTCTGAAGCGTGTTAGGGATAGGGGTTCCTGCTGTCTAAAGCTTGTTAGGGCTAGGGGTTCCTGCTGTCTAAAGCTTGTTAGGGATAGGGGTTCCTGCTGTCTAAAGCTTGTTAGGGCTAGGGGTTCCTGCTTTCTGAAGCTTGTTAGGGCTAGGGTTTCCTGCTGTCTAAAGCTTGTTAGGGCTAGGGGTTCCTGCTGTCTAAAGCTTGTTAGTGCTAGGGGTTCCTGCTGTCTAAAGCTTGTTAGGGCTACGGGTTCCTGCTGTCTAAAGCTTGTTAGGGCTAGGGGTTCCTGCTGTCTAAAGCTTGTTAGGGCTAGGGGTTCCTGCTGTCTAAATCTTGTTAGGGCTAGGGTTCCTGCTGTCTAAAGCTTGTTAGGGCTAGGGGTTCCTGCTGCCTAACGCTGGGCGAGGGGTCCTGCTGGCTTGTTAGGGGGTTCCTGCTGTCTAAAGCTTGTTAGGGCTAGGGGTTCCTGCTGTCTAAAGCTTGTTAGGGCTAGGGGTTCCTGCTGTCTAAAGCTTGTTAGGGCTAGGGGTTCCTGCTGTCTAAAGCTTGTTAGGGGCTAGGGGTTCCTGCTGTCTAAAGGGGTTCCTGCTGTCTAAAGCTTGTTAGGGCTAGGGGTTCCTGCTGTCTAAAGCTTGTTAGGGCTAGGGGTTCCTGCTGTCTAAAGCACTTGTTAGGGCTAGGGGTTCCTGCTGTCTAAAGCTTGTTAGGGCTAGGGTTTTCCTGCTAGGGGTTCCTCTAAAGCTTGTTAGGGCTAGGGGTTCCTGCTTTCTAAAGCTTGTTAGGGCTAGGGGTTCCTGCTGTCTAAAGCTTGTTAGGGCTAGGGGTTCCTGCTTTCTGAAGCTTGTTAGGGCTAGGGGTTCCTGCTGTCTAAAGCTTGTTAGGGCTAGGGGTTCCTGCTGTCTAAAGCTTGTTAGGGCTAGGGGTTGCTGCTGTCTAAAGCTTGTTAGGGATAAAGCGTGTTAGGGCTAGGGGTTCCTGCTGTCTAAAGCTTGTTAGGGCTAGGGGTTCCTGCTGTCTAAAGCTTGTTAGGGCTAGGGGTTCCTGCTGTCTAAAGCTTGTTAGGGCTAGGGGTTCCTGCTGCTGTCTAAAGCTTGTTAGGGCTAGGGGTTCCTGCTGTTAAAGGGCTAGGGGTTCCTGCTGTCTAAAGCTTGTTAGGGCTAGGGGTTCCTGCTGTCTAAAGCTTGTTAGGGCTAGGGGTTCCTGGTTCCTAGGGGTTTCCTGTCTAAAGCTTGTTAGGGCTAGGGGTTCCTGCTGTCTAAAGCTTGTTAGGGCTAGGGGTTCCTGCTGTCTAAAGCTTGTTAGGGCTAGGGGTTCCTGCTGTCTAAAGCTTGTTAGGGCTAGGGTTTCCTGCTTTCTAGGGCTAGGGGCTTGTTAGGGCTAGGGGTTCCTGCTGTCTAAAGCTTGTTAGGGCTAGGGGTTCCTGCTGTCTAAAGCTTGTTAGGGCTAGGGGTTCCTGCTTTCTAAAAAGCTTGTTAGGGCTAGGGGTTCCTGCTGCCTAACGCTTGTTGGGCTAGGGGTTCCTGCTGTCTAAAGCTTGTTAGGGCTAGGGGTTCCTGCTGTCTAAAGCTTGTTTAGGGCTAGGGGTTCCTGCTGTCTACAGCTTGTTAGGGCTAGGGGTTCCTGCTGTCTAAAGCTTGTTAGGGCTAGGGGTTCCTGCTGTCTAAAGCTTGTTAGGGCTAGGGGTTCCTGCTGTCTAAAGCTTGTTAGGGCTAGGGGTTCCTGCTGTCTAAACCTTGTTAGGGCTAGGGGTTCCTGCTGTCTAAAGCTTGTTAGGGCTAGGGGTTCCTGCTGTCTAAAGCTTGTTAGGGCTAGGGGTTCCTGCTGTCTAAAGCTTGTTAGGGCTAGGGGTTCCTGCTTTCTGAAGCTTGTTAGGGCTAGGGGTTCCTGCTGTCTAAAGCTTGTTAGAGCTAGGGGTTCCCGCTGTCTAAAGCTTGTTAGGGCTAGGGGTTCCTGCTGTCTAAAGCTTGTTAGGGATAGGGGTTCCTGCTTTCTGAAGCGTGTTAGGGATAGGGGTTCCTGCTGCCTAACGCTTGTTAGGACTAGGGGTTCCTGCTGTCTAAAGCTTGTTAGGGCTAGGGGTTCCTGCTGTCTAAAGCTTGTTAGGGATAGGGGTTCCTGCTGTCTAAAGCTTGTTAGGGCTAGGGGTTCCTGCTTTCTGAAGCTTGTTAGGGCTAGGGTTTCCTGCTGTCTAAAGCTTGTTAGGGCTAGGGGTTCCTGCTGTCTAAAGCTTGTTAGTGCTAGGGGTTCCTGCTGTCTAAAGCTTGTTAGGGCTAGGGGTTCCTGCTGTCTAAAGCTTGTTAGGGCTAGGGGATCCTGCTGTCTAAAGCTTGTTAGGGCTAGGGGTTCCTGCTGTCTAAATCTTGTTAGGGCTAGGGGTTCCTGCTGTCTAAAGCTTGTTAGGGCTAGGGGTTACTGCTTTCTAAAGCTTGTTAGGGCTAGGGGTTCCTGCTGTCTAAAGCTTGTTAGGGCTAGGGGTTCCTGCTTTCTAAAGCTTGTTAGGGCTAGGGGTTCCTGCTGTCTAAAGCTTGTTAGGGCTAGGGGTTCCTGCTGTCTAAAGCTTGTTATGGCTAGGGGTTCCTGCTGTCTAAAGCTTGTTAGGGCTAGGGGTTCCTGATTTCTAAAGCTTGTTAGGGCTTGGAGTTCCTGTTGTCTAAAGCTTGTTAGAGCTAGGGGTTCCTGCTGTCTAAAGCTTGTTAGGGCTAGGGGTTCCTGCTTTCTAAAGCTTGTTAGAGCTAGGGGTTCCTGCTGTCTAAAGCTTGTTAGGGCTTGGAGTTCCTGTTGTCTAAAGCTTGTTAGAGCTAGGGGTTCCTGCTTTCTAAATGCTTGTTAGGGCTAGGGGTTCCTGCTGTCTAAAGCTTGTTAGGGCTAGGGGTTCCTGCTGTCTAAAGCTTGTTAGGGCTAGGGGTTCCTGCTCTCTAAAGCTTGTTAGGGCTAGGGGTTCCTGCTGTCTAAAGCTTGTTAGGGCTAGGGGTTCCTGCTGTCTAAAGCTTGTTAGGGCTAGGGGTTCCTGCTGTCTAAAGCTTGTTAGGGCTTGGAGTTCCTGTTGTCTAAAGCTTGTTAGGGCTAGGGGTTCCTGCTTTCTAAAGCTTGTTAGGGTTAGGGGTTCCTGCTGTCTAAAGCTTGTTAGGGCTAGGGGTTCCTGCTGTCTAAAGCTTGTTAGGGCTAGGGGTTCCTGCTTTCTAAAGCTTGTTAGGGCTAGGGGTTCCTGCTGTCTAAAGCTTGTTAGGGCTTGGAGTTCCTGTTGTCTAAAGCTTGTTAGGGCTAGGGGTTCCTGCTGTCTAAAGCTTGTTAGGGCTAGGGGTTCCTGCTGTCTAAAGCTTGTTAGGGCTTGGAGTTCCTGTTGTCTAAAGCTTGTTGGACTAGGGGTTCCTGCTGTCTAAAGCTTGTTAGGGCTAGGGGTTCCTGCTGTCTAAAGCTTGTTAGGGCTAGGGGTTCCTGCTGTCTAAAGCTTGTTAGGGTTAGGGGTTCCTGCTGTCTAAAGCTTGTTAGGGCTAGGGGTTCCTGCTGTCTAAAGCTTGTTAGGGCTAGGGGTTCCTGCTGTCTAAAGCTTGTTAGGGCTAGGGGTTCCTGCTGTCTAAAGCTTGTTAGGGCTAGGGGTTCCTGCTGTCTAAAGCTTGTTATGGCTAGGGGTTCCTGCTTTCTAACGCTTGTTATGGCTAGGGGTTCCTGCTTTCTAAAGCAAGTTAGGGCTAGGGGTTCCTGCTTTCTAAAGCTTGTTAGGGCTAGGGGTTCGTGCTGTCTAAAGCTTGTTAGGGCTAGGGGTTCCGCTAATATTTCACTTTCATATATTCACAAGTGCAATGCACCAAATTAAAGCTTAACTTCTTGTTAATTACCTATCGTGTCCGATTTAATAAAAAATTCACAGGGAAAGCACACCATATGATTATGTTAGGTTAGAGCCTAGTCACAAAAACACATACAGCCATTTTCCAGCCAAAGAGAGGAGTCACAAAAAGCAGAAATAGAGATAAAATGTATCACTAACATTTGATGATCTTCATCAGATGGCACTCATAGGACTTTACGTTACACAATACATGTATGTTTTGTTTGATAAAGTTCATATTTATATCCAAAAATCTCAGTTTACATTGGCGCATTATGTTCAGTAATGTTGTGCCTCGAAAATATCCGGCAAATTTGCAGAGAGCCACATCAATTTACAGAAATCCTCATCATAAACTTTCATAAAAGATACAAGTATTATGCAGGGAATTATAGATATACCTCTGTGTCAAATTAAAAAACTCTTTACGGAAAAAGCAAACCATGTAATAATCTGAGTATGGCGCCCAGACACAAAAACAAGTCATACAGATACCCGCCATGTTGTGGTGTCAATAAAAGTCAGAAATAGCATTATAAATATTCACCTACCTTTGATGATCTTCATCAGAATGCACTCCTAGGAATCCCAGTTCCCACAATAAATGTTTGATTTGTTCGATAAAGTCCATAATTTATGTCCAAATACCTCCTTTTGTTAGTGCGTTTAGTAAACAAATCCAAACTCATGAGGCGCAGGCAAGTCCAGGAGAAAGTTCAGAAAGTTATATTATAATTCGTAGAAACATGTCAAACGATGTATAGAATCAATCTTTAGGATGTTTTTAACATAAATGTTCAATAATGTTCCAACTGGAGAATTCCTTTGTCTTTAGAATTGCAATGGAACACAGGTCGCTCTGGAACACTGCCACGCGCATGATCAGCTCATGGCACTCTGCCAGACATCTGGTTGAAACAGCTCTCATTAGCCCCCACTTCACAGTAGAATCCTCAAACAAGGTTCTAAAGACTGTTGACATCGAGTGGAAGCTTTAGGAAGTGCAATATGACCCCCATAGACACTGTGTATTCAATAGGCAATGATTTGTAAATCTACAAACCTCAGATTTCCAAACCTCGCTTTTCATCCGAACGTGAAAATGCTGCTCCCTATCCCAAACAGGTTCTAATTGCACCGATCTTGCTGTAACCAAGGCAACTGAATCTCCTATAGCCTCCTATAGCAAAGCTGTTGATGAGTCGGGTGGCATTGATCTGTCCCAACTGACAGATGTTAAGGTCAACTCTGTGGCCCATAGGAGACTGGAGGCTCGCAAGACATAGGGGATCGGGGTGGAAGTCTGGCCACCCTACATCTAGCCAAGAAGATCCAATCCAGCTATCAAACCCCTTTCCCCGCTTGAGACGGACCTACCAGCCCCGGGAGTCAGCATGTATCCTGGGTGTATATAATCAGCCGGCGGCCACCCCCACGGCCACCGCAGTTCAGCAAGTCGCTTCCCCATCATCATTGTGGGCAGCTCGATGGTGAGAGATTTTGGCCTGCCTACGATCTGTGGACCTACCAAAGTCCACTGTCACCCAGGAGCCCGTCTCCACGATCTCTAGTCCCTCCTGGGGCTGGTAGTGCTCCAGTCCCAGCAACATCAAACTGTTTTCGAGACTGACAGACAGGGTCTGGTAGTGCCCCAGTCCCAGCAACATCAACCTGTTTTAGAGACTGACAGACAGGGTCTGGTAGTGCTCCAGTCCCAGCAACATCAAACTGTTTTAGAGACTGACAGACAGGATCTGGTAGGGCTCCAGTCCCAGCAACATCAACCTGTTTTAGAGACTGACAGACAGGATCTGGTAGGGCTCCAGTCCCAGCAACATCAAACTGTTTTAGAGACTGACAGACAGGATCTGGTAGGGCTCCAGTCCCAGCAACATCAAACTGTTTTAGAGACTGACAGACAGGATCTGGTAGTTCCCCCCCCAGCAACATCAAACTGTTTTAGAGACTGAGACAGGGTCTGGTAGTGCCCCCCCCAGCAACATCAAACTGTTTTAGAGACTGACAGACAGGGTCTGGTAGTTCCCCCCCCAGCAACATCAAACTGTTTTAGAGACTGACAGACAGGATCTGGTAGGGCTCCAGTCCCAGCAACATCAACCTGTTTTAGAGACTGACAGGGTCTAGCAGTGTTCCAGTCCTCCCTGTCAGAATAACCAACAGAGGAAACCGTTTCATCTCCTTTAGAAATGGCACTAAGTTGTGTTCCTTTAACTCCACCTTCTAGTGAGTTTATACTAAATGTAATCTCCTCCCATCCTGATAGATTGGAGACTGAACATGTGGTTAACGTCAATACATTGGTTGTCATTGGTTACCTCGATGCAGATGACCCAGTGGCCCACACTCATTGGCTTTAGAGCAAGTAAAAACCCTCCTCCTGAATGACCTCAATTACTGAGCACAAAGTTGATTGGATGTTTCTCACCGAAACATGGCTGTCTTCAGACTGTAGTGCCGCCGCCCCCCCTGGACTACAGCTTTTCATAAGAAATTGACAGTTGTTTGGTAAAAACACTAGGATATATATACACATGTAGGTAGAGTCCATTCTCGGAAAAGGTGGGGGGGGGGACAGCCTCTATTTTTACTAAAGCTCTTCAGCTGTAAGGGCATTGTGTCTGGCAACATTGGGTCTTTTGAGTATCTATCTATATATATATCTATACTGTTTAAATGTCAGCCACCAGAGCTGGCTATAACACTGCCTAACTTTATTTACTGATTTATCTGAACTATTGTCTGTTGTCCTTGAGAACTAGTATATATAACAAGGTAGTTAGAAAAGCCAGACGGGCTAATTTTCTAACTTCATCACAATTCATCTGAATAATTTGAGAGTGCTCTTCTCGACCGTTGATGGCCTGATAAATCCTAACCCCCTCAAACCTATGTGAACTTTGAACTTTGCTCCACATCTAAATGTGACGAGTTTTTCGGCATATTTCAGAGAAAAGATAAGAACCAAAATAGGATATCAACCATCAGTCAACCAAGACCTGATGAGAAGTTTGATGATATGTACCCTAGCCTACCACGCAAAGGCACTAAGGAGTTATTTTCCCTGGTTGCCACAGACATTCTCAGGAAAGTGACATCACAATTCAAGACTTCTTCCTGCCTTCTCGATCCAATCCGTCACCTTCCAATCAACGACCGTCTTCAAAAACAGTTTTTAATTGCATATCTGAAGAGGTGCAAGCTATTGTTAATCATTCCCTGTTCACAGGCACTTTCCCCACGGCACTAAAACTTCTACGGTGAAACTTCATCTGAAGAAAAGCATTCTACATTATTCAGATTTTAGAAATGTTCAGCCAATCTCCAACCTTCCATTATTAACCAAAATTCTGTGTGTATTTGTGTTGACTGTGCATATATGATAAACAGAGAGTAGCAGCAGCGTAAAGGAGGGGTTGGGAGGGGGCACACAATACGGGTAGCCATTTGATTATCTGTTTCAGGAGTCTTAATGATTTAGGGGTAAAAAGCCTTTTTGTCCAAGACTTGGCACTCCGGTACCACTTGCCATACGGTAGGAGAGAGAGAACAGTCTATGACTGGGGTGGCTGGGGTCTTTGACAATTTTTAGGGCCTTCCTCTGACACCGCCTGGTATAGAGGTCATGGATGGCAGGCAGCTTAGCCCTAGTGATGTACTGGGCCATACGCATTACCCTCTGTAGTGCCTTGCGGTCGGAGGCCGGGCAGTTGTCATACCAGGTGGTTATGCAACTGGTCAGGATGCTCTCGATGGTGCAGCAGTAGAACTTTTTGAGGATCTGAGGACCCATGCCAAATCTTTTCAGTGTCCTGAGGGGGAATAGGCTTTGTCATGCCCTCTTAATGACTGTCTTAGTATGTTTGGACCATGGTAGTTTGATTGTGATGTGGACACCAAGGAACTTAAAGCTCTCAACCTGCTCCACTACAGCCCCGTTGATGAGAATGGGGACGTGCTCGGTGCTCCTTTTCCTGTAGTCATCTCCTTAGTCTGGTTACATTGAGGGATAGGTTGTTATTCTGGCACCAATTGGCCAGGTCTTGTGTTATTGTGTTATTGACTGTAAGCTTGTTTATTCCATGTGTAACTCTTTGTTGTTGTTTCTGTCGCACTGCTTTGCTTTATCTTGGCCAGGTCACAGTTGTCAATGAAAACTTGTTCTCAACTAGCCTACCTGGTTAAATAAAGGTGAAATAAAAAATAAAGGTCTCTGTCTCCCTATAGGCTGTCTCGTTGGTGATCAGGCCTAACACTGTTGTGTCATCTGCAAACTTAATGATGGTGTTGGAGTCGTGCCTGACCATGCAGTCGTAGGTGAACAGGGAGTACAGGAGGGGACTGAGCATGCACCCCTGAGGGGCTCCAGTGTTGAGGATCAGCATGGCAGATGTGTTATCTACCCTTACCACCTGGGGGCGACCTGTCAGGAAGTTCAGGATCCAGTTGCAGAGGAAGGTGTTTAGTCTCAGGATCCTGAGCTTAGTGATGAGCTTTGAGGGTACTATGGTGTTGAACACTGAGCTGTAGTTAATGAATAGCATTCTCACGTATGTGTTCCTTTTGTCCAGGTGGGAAAGGGCAGTATGGAGTGCAATAGAGATTGCATCATCTGTGGATCTGTTTGGTCGGAATGCAAATTGGAGTGGGTCTAGGGTTTCTGCGATAATAGTGTTGATGTGAGCCATTACCAGCCTTTCAAAGCACTTCATGGCTATGGACGTGAGTGCTACGGGTCTGTAGTTATTTAGGCAGGTTGCCTTCATGTTCTTGAGCGCAGGGACTATGGTGGTCTGCTTGAAACATTTTGGTATGACAGACTCAGTCAGGGAGAGGTTGAAAATGTCTGAAGACACCTGCCAGTTGGTCAGCGCCTGCCTGGAGCACACATCCTGGTAATCCGTCTGGCCCAGCAGCCTTGTGAATATTGACCTGTTTATAGGTCACTCACGTTGGCTACGGAGAGCGTGATCACACAGTCATCAGGAACAGCTGATGCTCTCATGCATGCCTTAATGTTGCTTGCCTCGAAAGCGAGCATAGAAGTGATTTAGCTTGTCTGGTAAGCTCGTGTCACTGTACAGTTCGCGGCTGTGCATCCCTTTGTAGTCTGTAATAGTTTGCAAGCCCTGCCACGTAAGACGAGCATCGGAGCTGGTGTAGTATGATTCAATCTTAGCCTGTTCCAGTTCTACATTATCTTATATTTAACCGGTCAATAGTTTTTTGCCACCCTTGGTGAACATAACTCAGAGAAAATACATGTCACACAAGGCTTCAGTTGGCATTCCACAAGGCTTCAGTTGGCATACCACAAGGCTTCAGTTGGCATTCCACAAGGCTTCAGTTGGCATTCCACAAGGCTTCAGTTGGCATTCCACAAGGCTTCAGTTGGCATTCCCCACAAGGCTTTAGTTGGCATTCCACAAGGCTTTAGTTGGCATTCCACAAGGCTTCAGTTGGCATTCCACAAGGCTTCAGTTGGCATTCCACAAGGCTTCAGTTGGCATTCCACAAGGCTTCAGTTGGCATTCCACAAGGCTTCAGTTGGCATTCCCCACAAGGCTTTAGTTGGCATTCCACAAGGCTTCAGTTGGCATTCCACAAGGCTTCAGTTGGCATTCCACAAGGCTTCAGTTGGCATTCCACAAGGCTTCAGTTGGCATTCCACAAGGCTTCAGTTGGCATTCCACAAGGCTTCAGTTGGCATTCCACAAGGCTTTGGGTAATGTACTTTTCAGTGTATATATGTTACGCAGCGTTATCAGAAAGTACAGCATTAATTTTCACTGTTACGCAGTTGATGCACAACTTTGCTTTTTGTGTCACCTGAGGATTTTAGCTCCACTGATAAATTAGACTGTTGGTGATTTAAATACCTCATAATTTTCTCCAGGTAAATCAAGACCGAGGTATTTATTGTTGGAGCCAAAGCACAGAGAGAGAACCTGGCCGCACACATTAATTAGGTAATAAAGATAAAACCCCAGGTAAAAAAAACCTTTGGTGTTATTTTAGAATCAATTTCAAATCACACATTCGGAATATAACCAAATTGCTTTTAAAATCATCTGAGGAACATGGCCATTTCTTTCTCAGGTCGAATACAGATAGAGTCCATGCTTCTTTACAAGCAGGCTTGACTACTGTAATGTTCTCCTGTCTGGTCCACCCAAGAAAGCCATTGGCCAACTGTAAAACATACAGAATGCTGAAGCACGGGTACTGACCAACACCACAAGGAGAGCACACATTACACCAGGTAATCTCTGCACTGGCTGCCTGTGAGGTTTATAACTAATGTTAAGATTATTATATTGCCCCCCCCCCGAGTGGTGCAGCGGTCTAAGGCACTACAGTGCTTGAGGCGTCACTACAGATCTGGGTTCAATGCCAAGCTGTGTCGCAGCCGGCCGCCACCGGGAGACCCATGAGGCAATGCACAATAAGCCCAGTGTTGTCCCGGTTAGGGGAATGTTATGCTGTCCGGGATGTCCCTGTCCCATTGCGCTCTAGCGACTCCTGTGGTGGGCCGGGTGCACAGGGACACTGTTGCCAGTTGTACGTGTTTCCTCCGAACACACACGCACACACACATAATCTCATACGCACACACACACACGCACACAGTCTTGTACAACACACACGCGTACGCACACACACACACACACACACACACACACACACTGACTTCACCACGTAGTGCTGGTCACTGAAGAATCATTCTCCCAATCTTTTCCCTGCAGATGTGTCCATAGACAATAGCTGGGTAAAGCACAGTTTATTATAGTATAGCTTAGTAATAAGCTTAGTAATAAGCAGAAAACCATCCTATTGGCCAGTCAGCACGTCTCCGCACACTCAGAAAACCATCCTATTGGCCAGTCAGCACGTCTCCACACAGTCAGAAAACCATCCTATTGGCCAGTCAGCATGTCTCCACACACTCAGAAAACCATCCTATTGGCCAGTCAGCAGGTCTCCACACACTCAGAAAACCATCCCACTGGTAGAGAAACCACGTCTGAAACAACAGGCAAGCATTTTCTGACTCTGTAGTTTAATTAAACGAGATGATGGTAGGCTTATCCTGGACAGACTATTGAGTACAGAGTACACAGTACCGCTACACAGCCCTGGATATCCCCTCACAGCAGACCACATAACACTCCACTAATCTCACTCATTATCTACTGAATGCCAGGAGGTCAGGTGAGGTCATCGTTGCTCCGTTTTGTATTATATTGAGGGAGATAGAGAGAGAGAGACTGTGAGGGTGGCAAGTGAGAGGAACGAGGGAAAAGGATGGATGCAGAATAATCTAACAGCAGCAGGAGACTCAAATCCATCCACTATCATTTTCAAAAACCTGCCAGACAAAGCAGAGATATATTCTTGCATGTGTCTCTCTCTCTCTCTCTCTCTCTCTCTCTCTCTCTCTCTCTCTCTCTCTCTCTCTCTGTCTCTCTCTCTCTCTCATCTCGTTCTCTGTCTCTGTCTCTGTCTCTTTCTCTGTATCTCTCTTCCCCTCTCTCTCTATAGTGGACCTCTTTAGTGGAATAATCAACAGACTGGCATGGAGAAAACTCTAAAATGGCTACCAGGAGGCTAAGGTTACAAAAGAGGATGTATTTTATTTGCAGCCGCTGAAAAATAGTTTGGATAACATCAACAGTATTATTTGGTCTATAGTTCATTTGTGAAAAAGTATGTGTGCATTAGATATAATAATACAGAAACACCCTTTGAGTTATCTGATATCTGTTATCTGTTATCTGATATCTGATATCTGATATCTGATATCTGTTATCTGTTATCTGATATCTGTTATCTGTTATCTGATATCTGTTATCTGTTCTCTGATATCTGATATCTGTTATCTGATATCTGATATCTGATATCTGATATCTGTTATCTGATATCTGTTATCTGTTATCTGATATCTGATATCTGATATCTGTTATCTGATATCTGATATCTGTTATCTGATATCTGTTATCTGTTATCTGATATCTGTTATCTGATATCTGATATCTGTTATCTGTTCTCTGATATCTGATATCTGTTATCTGATATCTGATATCTGATATCTGTTATCTGATATCTGATATCTGATATCTGTTATCTGTTATCTGATATATGTTATCTGATATCTGATATCTGATATCTGATATCTGTTATCTGATATCTGTTATCTGATATCTGTTATCTGATATCTGATATCTGTTATCTGATATCTGTTATCTGATATCTGATATCTGATATCTGTTATCTGATATCTGATATCTGATATCTGTTATCTGTTATCCGTTATCCGTTATCCGTTATCCGATATCCGTTATCCGTTATCAGTTATCCGTTATCAGTTATCCGTTATCCGTTATCCGATATCCGTTATCCGTTATCAGTTATCCGTTATCCGTTATCCGTTATCCGATATCCGTTATCCGATATCCGTTATCAGTTATCCGTTATCCGTTATCCGATATCCGTTATCCGATATCCGTTATCAGTTATCCGTTATCCGTTATCCGTTATCCGTTATCCGATATCCGTTATCCGATATCCGTTATCCGTTATCCGTTATCCGTTATCCGTTATCCGATATCCGTTATCCGATATCCGTTATCAGTTATCCGTTATCAGTTATCCGTTATCCGTTATCCGTTATCCGTTATCCGTTATCAGTTATCCGTTATCAGTTATCTATTATCTGATATATGATACCTATATCTGATACAGTTGAAGTCAGAAGTGTACATACACCTGAGCCAAATACATTTAAACTCAGTTTTTCCAAAATTCCTGACATTTAATCCTAGTAAAAATTCCCTGTCTTAGGTCAGTTAGGATCACCACTTTATTTTAAGAATGTGAAATGTCAGAATAATAGTAGAGAATGATTTATTTCAGCTTTTATTTCTTTCATCACATTCCCAGTGGGTCAGAAGTTTACATACACTCAATTAGTATTTGGTTGTATTGCCTTTAAATTGTTTAACTTGGGTCAAACGTTAAGGGTAGCCTTCCACAAGCTTCCCACAATAAGTTGGGTGAATTTTGGCCCATTTCTCCTGACAGAGCTGGTGTAACTGAGTCAGGTTTGTAGGCCTCCATGCTCGCACACGCATTTTCAGTTCTGCCCACAAATTATTTTTAGGATTGAGGTCAGTTCTTTGTGATGGCCACTCCAATACCTTGACTCTGTTGTCCTTAAGCCATTTTGTCACAACTTTGGAAGTAAGCTTGGGGTCATTGTACATTTGGAAGACCCATTTGTGACCAATCTTTAACTTCCTAATTGATGTCTTGATGTTGCTTCAATATATCCACATAATTGTCCTTCCTATTGATACCATCTATTTTGTGAAGTGCACCAGTCACTCCTGCAGCAAAGCTCCCCCACAACATGATGCTGCCACCCCCGTGCTTCACAGTTGGGATGGTGTTCTTCGGCCTGCAAGCCTCCCTTTTTCCTCCAAACATAACAATGGTCATTATGGCCAAACAGTTCTATTTTCTATCCAAAACGTACAATCTTTGTCATCATGTGCAGTTGCAAACTGTAGTCTGGCTTCATTATGGCGGTTTTGGAGTAGTGGCTTCTTCCTTGCTGAGTGGCCTTTCAGGTTATGTCAATATAGGACTTGTTTACTGTGGATATAGATACTTGTGTACCTGTTTCCTCCAGCATTTTCACAAGGTCCTTTGCTGTTGTTCTGAGATTGATTTGCACTTTTTGCACCAAAGTACGTTCATCTCTAGGAGACAGAACGCGTCTCCTTCCTGAGTGGTATGACGGCTGCGTGGTCCCATGGTGTTTATACTTGCATACTATTGTTTGTACAGATGAACGTGGTACCTTCAGGCATTTGGAAATTGCTCCCAGGGATGAACCAGACTTGTGGAGGTCTACAATTGTCTTCTGAGGTCTTGGCTGATTTCTTTTGATTTTCCCATGATGTCAAGCAAAGAGGCACTGAGTTTGAAGGTAGGTCTTGAAATACATCCACACTTTTTAAAGGCACAGTCAACTTATTGTATGTAAACTTCTGACCCACTGGAATTGTGATAGAGTGAATTATAAGTGAAATAATCTGTCTGTAAACAATTGTTGGAAAAATGACTTGTTGTCATTCACAAAGTAGATGTCCTTACCGACTTGCCAAAACTATAGTTTGTTTTAACAAGAAATTTGTGGAAAACTTGTTTTAATGACTCCAACCTGTTGTATGTAAACTTTTAATTTTATTGTGTTACTTTTTAAAAAATGTTTAACTTTAGTTCATTTGGTAAATATTTTCTTTACTCTTTTTTGAAATGCATTCTTGGTTAATAAGGACTTGTAAGTAAGCATTTCACGGTAAGGTCTATACTTGTATTCGGCACGTGACAAATAAAGTTTGATTTGATTTAAGAACCGCAGGGTTTTAGTTTTACCCTTATTTTGACCTTATTATTATTTCAGGATTTTAGGCAATGAAGCTGTTTATCTGTTTATCTGTTTATCCCCAGAGTCAGAGTCGGATGAACTGATGGATCCAATTTGTATGCGGTATGAAGGAAGTAGGAGGTAGTTTTGCTAGCCAATGCTAACTAGCATAATCGCAATGACTGGAAGTATATGGTATCTACTAGCATGATAGCAGTTACCATAGACTTCCAGTCATTGTGCTAATACCCGTTAGCAACATCCTCCAAAATGCACGCGGAAACATACCATTTTTTTTTTTCTTCAACGATTCCATCTTCATTCTACGGAGGTAGATAAAGGATTTCATCGTTATTCTACGGAGGTAGATAAAGGACTCAAAATTCTAAAGTATCCCTTTAAGAATGGCAGGGTTTTAATAGCCATATTTTCCTGACCTTTATGAACTGAAGCCCTATTGATCTTGTGGGGGGGCGATTGGCTTTCCATAGGATGATTGATGCCTTAGGGAGTGGAGGCTCAGGAGGAGGCATTCCTTCAATTTATCAATGTGGAAGAGGGACGGGGAGGGAGAGAGGACAAGTAGTAAACAGCATAGGAAGTAAGAGGGAGGGAGAGAGGGAGAGAGGAGAGAGAGAGAGAGAGAGAGAGAGAGAGAGAGAGAGAGAGAGAGAGAGAGAGAGAGAGAGAGAGAGAGAGGTAGTAAACAGTATAGGGAGTAAGAGAGAGGAGAGAGAGAGAGAGAGAGAGAGAGAGGTAGTAAACAGTATAGGAAGTAAGAGGGAGGGAGAGAGGAGAGAGAGAGAGAGAGAGGTAGTAAACAGTATAGGAAGTAAGAGGGAGGGAGAGAGGAGAGAGAGAGAGAGAGAGAGAGAGAGAGGTAGTAAACAGTATAGGAAGTAAGAGGGAGGGAGAGAGGAGAGAGAGAGAGAACAGGTAGTAAACAGTATAGGAAGTAAGAGGGAGGGGGAGAGAGAGAGAGAGAGAGAGAGAGAGAGGACAAGTAGTAAACAGTATAAGAAGTAAGAGGGAGGGAGAGAGAGAGAGAGAGAGAGAACAGGTAGTAAACAGTATAGGAAGAGAGAGAGAGAGGAGAGAGGAGAGAGAGAGAGAGAGAGAGAGAGAGACAGAGAGAGAGAGAGAGAGAGGGAGAGAAAAGTTTAATCTTGTCATATTTTCTCTCCGTTTCTTTGGATTGTTCTTGTCTTTATACTAATTAATTTGTTTTACAATCATAGATTAATTATCACATTACAAGTTGTCAGGTTGGTGAGTTTCCAAAGGAATGAATGCACATATGCTCACACACACACAGGAACACACACACCACACACACCCACTCATACACACATTCACAAACACAAACAGGGGAGTGTAATGAATGCATCACATTGAGTTCCAGTATTTTTGGAGGCAGAAATGTGGTTAAGACAGAATGAGACCTGACAATGATGAGATTCATATCAGATTCATATCAGATTCATATCAGATTCATATCTGATTCATTTCAGATCAGATACCTGATTCATATCAGATCAGATACCTGATTCATATCAGATCAGATACCTGATTCATATCAGATCAGATACCTGATTCATATCAGATCAGATACCTGATTCATATCAGATCAGATACCTGATTCATATCAGATCAGATACCTGATTCATATCAGATCGGATACCTGATTCATACAACTCTCCTTCTGTGGCCTCCAACTGCTCTTAAATGCAAGTAAAACTAAATGCATGATCTTCAACCGATCGCTGCCTGCACCTGCCCGCTTGTCCAACATCAATACTCTGGACGGTTCTGACTTAGAATACGTGGACAACTACACATACCTAGGTGTCTGGTTAGACTGTAAACTCTCCTTCCAGACTCACATCTCCAAACCAGATTAAATCTAGAATCGGCTTCCTATATCGCAACAAAGCATCCTTCACTCATGCTGCCAAACATACCCTCATAAAACGGATTATCCTATCGATCCTCGACTTCGGTGATGTCATCTACAAAATATCCTCCAACACTCTACTCAGCAAATTGGATGTAGTCTATCACAGTGCCATCCGTTTTGTCACCAAAGCCCCATATACTACCCACCACGACCTGTATGCTCTCGTTGGCTGGCCCTCGCTTCATACTCGTCGCCAAAACCACTGGCTCCATGTCATCTATAAGTATCTGCTAGGTAAAGCTCCGCCTTATCTCAGCTCACTGGTCACCACAGCAGCAACCACCCGTAGCAGGCGCTCCAGCGGGTATATGTCACTGGTCACCCCCTAAGCCAATTCCTACTTTGGCCGCCTTTCCTTCCAGTTCTCTGCTTCCAATGACTGGAACGAACTGCAAAAATTACTGAAGCTAGAAACTCATATCTCCCTCACTAGCTTTAAGCACTGTCTGAGCAGCTCACAGATCACTGCACCTCTACATAGCCCATCTATAAACAGCCCATCTATCTACCTCATCCCCATACTGTTATTTATTTATTTATCTTGCTCCTTTGCACCCCAGTATCTCTTCTACTTGCACATTCATCTTCTGCACATTCTACCATTCCAGTGTTTAACTGCTAAATTGTAATTACTTCGCCACTATGGCCTATAATCTTACCTCATTTGCACACACTGTATATATCATTTCTCTATTGTGTTATTGACTGTATGTTTGTT